>NW_020884878.1:22131286-22352178 GCF_003945725.1 Corapipo altera | reverse complement strand
CCCGGGGCCCCCCCCCCCGCGGCCCGCGCCGGGCCCGGCGGCCCCCCCCCCCCCCCCCCCCCCCCCCCCGGGGGGTGGGGAACCGAGCCTCCCCCCCCTCCCCCCCCCCCCCCCCCCCCCCCCCAAGTAAAGTGGCTCATCGTGGTTCTTTAGGAGACTGTATCTATATTTTTTTTCAGCTCCCCAAACGAACCCCCAGGCATTCCCTGCTCCCCACAGGGGCCCACAGCCAACCTGATCTGGGCGGCAAGGGGACACACCAAGCTGGAGTTGGCTGCCTGGGAGTCTCTAAGCACCAGCGTGAAGTGGCAGACATTACACCACAGGCACGTTTTGTGAGAGGGCAGAAGTAACTCTGTGGCTAATAGTTGCTCTTTATACTGCTGCAAGCCTTCAGTGTTTCTGAGCACCCTTTTGAAGGCATACAGACATCGAGTACTGCAGGCAGATGTTATACGTGTCTGTCTCCATAAAATACACGACGCATATACAAGAGAGAGCCTTTCTTCTTTTTTTTTTTTTTTTTTTTTGTGTGTGTGCTTACCATATCACCTTGTCTCTCAAGGACAGCACATTGCTAAAATGCAGGCAGAGATTTATTGGAGGGACAAGAAGGACTTTACCCCTCCTGCTCCTCTCCCCGTCAGCTCACGCCTCCCACTCCTCTGCCAGTCTGGCATCCCCTATGCTCCACTGTGAGCTGGAAGAAAGCAAGCAGTATAGCCAGGGGGACATCTTGCCCCCCACCCTGTGCCATGGCTTCACATGAGGAATGTAGCCTGCTGTGGAAGAGAGGAGATGTAGCTACCTTCATTACTTGCCCCAGAGTATAGGCACGTTGTCTCAGTCACCATAGCCACTCGGTTGCTTTCCCTGTCTTCCTTTCCCCTTTATGGAATGTCCAGATAAACAGCCTACAATGAAACAGTTTTCTTCCTTATAATGACTTGATACAGTGGATTCCATGAATAGAGATAGCAATAGTGACCTCATCATGAGATCTTGTAGGTACTCACATAAAAAAATAATAAATAAAGTCTTCAGAGTGCCTCAGTGTTGCTGTCATGCCTGCAGTATGCACTGCAGCTTCCTGCCAGAGGCTAGCTTCAGTTCAGAAGTACTGCCACTTCACCTGGAAGCCAAGAGTTGAATGCTGGACCCTACTTCTTGGCACAGTGCTGGGCCAAAATGACTCTACTACTGTTAATTTTGAAGGAAGTGTGGCTGTACTTGGCCTGTGTTGTTACCACTGCACTATGCAGCTGTGTATCTACTGCTCAGACTGCTGTTTCTGTCTTGTTTAGAATTCCAGTTTCATGTATAACTTCAGAGAAGGGGATTTGGGGTCCTGAGTTACTCAGAAATCTTTAGAAGTTCCAGATAGCTTTTAGCTATCTGAATGGACTAATAATTAGTCAAAATCATTCCATAACTGAAATGGTGTGAGATACTGTGTATATTGAGTTGTTATCCAACTGGAAACTAAAATTCTCACCATGCTGTGAAATTCATCATTAATGACTAATAATATAACCCATATTAAAACTAACTTAATCTAGTCTTACAATGCTTGCAATAGAGGGACATTCCTCTTCAGACTTAATTTTCAGGGTGCTTATAAACATCACGGTCAGTTTATTCCCTTTACTCTCTTGCTTCATGGTGGATAAGACTTAGGTAGAATTATCTGTACTCAGTATGTGCCCATAGTATCATCCAATCATGTAAATTCAGGGGCACTATTTTTAATCAGACAATATAATTGGTACTAATCTTGAAATAAATGGTGCTCCTGAGAAGCAGGAGCTCCTGTCTTCTATGGAACATCATCTGTGTGACTCATATGCAATCAGCAATATTTATATTAAATGCTATATATTCTGCCTCATCTACTGTTTGATTTCTTCTCTCATCCTATGAACCAAAACAGGAGTCACAACACTCGAGTTCTGACAAGTAATTTCTTCCCTCAGTCCATTATGCATACCTTGTTAATGCAGCTTTGTTCAGCCCTTTTGTCAACCTACAGTGCTCATAGTACAGCCTATCTGCCCAGTGTAAGTTCTTTAGTTTACTTTCATTGTAATGTCTATAAAGCTTTTTATATATTCCCTTCATATCTTCTAAAACTTTACTCTTTTCTCCATTTCATTGCAGTCATATGGATCTCACATTGTCTTGTCCCAAAGTATCACATTAGATTATCTCCAGAAACACTGTTCTGCTTCTCATTTACTAGAAGACCACTTTCTTTTTTGTGCGTGTATGGTTTTTTGTTGTTGGTTTGGTTTGGTTTGGTTTTTTTGCATGCTTTTAAAAGGCAACATTGTACTCTCTTGGCTAAAAAAAATTAATAAAATTGAGCATACATTTTTCACATTGCCATTTTGCTAATAAATTTGCTTTTTTTGTTCTTTCTCTTTTCTTACATGGCAAGGGGTTTGTAAGCAAACTGGATGAATTCATTCACTGGTTAAATGAAGCCATGGAAACAACAGAGAATTGGACTCCTCCTAAAGCAGAGACAGACAGCCTTAAACTGTACCTGGAGACACACTTGGTAGGACAAGATTACACTATGATTACTATCAGTAATTGAAGTGTTCTGCTGTGCTTTTTATTTGATTATTATTTTTTAATTAGTAGTGTGCATCTATATTTTAATGTAAGATTTGCAGCATTGCAGTTTATTTTAATGAAAATAGCAACAAATTATTTTCTGTATTTGAAATATGTACTGGTAGCTTTGTAAAGATAAATTAAAAGTCAGAATTACATTACAATTCAGAATTTATCTCCAAAACTGAAAGAAAATGGCAATAGCGAAAGGACAAAGGATAATTTTTTTTCTGCTGATCATTCTAGGACTTTTACTCCACTGTAACATTAACAAAAGTCTTTCTAGTGTGCAACTTATTCTCCCACTCATATTTTTAACACACAGAGTAATTTAAATAAAAATTTGAATTAGTTAATAATTTTACTTGATGTACATTTCTGTCATGTAATTAATACAACTGTCACTAACCTTGTTCTTGTGCAAAAAGCTAAAAAACTGAGTGGAAGTAGAAAACATTTGGATGAATAATCTTCTGAATATATTACAGGCTAGATTTATAGATTGAGAAATATTTGATAAACCTTATGGGACTTTCACTGAATTCTTCTAAGAGCTGTTTCTCGTTATGAGGTGAAACAAAGAGCTGCATTAAATCAGGCATTAAGTCCTCAAAAGTAAGATTTAATGCTGAAGGCAGAGAATAGAGCTCAATGCATGCTGTTCAATGGGCAGGTGTCTTAACAGGTAAACTGCTCTAGCTAGTAAAAGAAACACAAAAAGAATGGAAAATAAAGTGAAGAGATTTCCTCTCATTCTACCAGAGTCTTAGGTTCTTGCCAGTATGAAATGGAAGATACACAGTGATAACACTACCTTTAGCCAATGACCTAGACATCCCACCTAGATAAAACAGTACATTAGCTGAGCCCACAACAGAGCATCAACCCCCAAAGCTCAGTCTCATTTCCAGTCTCTGATAATCTTATGGGAGAAAAGTATTTGACAGTCCCAGGAAGTCATGTGATGCACTGCAGGAAAAAATGTCATCCTAATCCCTACTGTAATACTGGAGTGACCATTATTAAATTAATTAAGTATACATTAACCACATATACAATTAGAACCAAATTGAAAACTGTCTTCAGAATTTCAACTATAAAGAAAGCTCTTGTACCTTTTCTTCTTAAACAATTTCCGTTGTAGTAACACCCAGGGGCAGTCAGTAAATTGTGGTAGTCTATCAAATGCAGTATGAAGACACTGCATTTTTGCCTTACTTTGTGGATTTTGGGGTTTGGGATGGAGTTGTTTTTTTTCCTTGTGCTGCACACACTTGGTCCCATGATTCCCACTGTGTTTGCAGGTGCTCTGAAGATACAGAGCATGTTGTAAAATCAGACCTCAGAAAAGGCACTGGTCAATTTGTTTTCCTTGTACTCTGCAACATGAAACTTTTGTCGAGATAAGTTTTTATGAGTAGAATTGCAATTTTCACTCTTGACTGGATAAAAAGAAACATTTTACAGGAACAGGACAATCACCAGGCTGAGTACTTCTCACAGTCAGTTTCTTTTTCCCATTCTTCCATGGCGAGGAGCACAGTAGCTCATTTGTAGGCAAACGACTTCCAACTTTGCCATGTGGTTCTCTGAGAGGTGAGGCCAAACCCATCTATATCAGACTGGAATGTGGAACAGTAGCTTAGAGGCAATTGCTTCATTACTAGAGGTAGTCTGAATAAATGAGTATGTGGGCACCTGTACAACCTCACTTTCCCTTGCCAGTACCTGGGTTCCCAGCTGCACTCTCTATATCTGCATATCTTTGGGGTAAGAAAATCGTTATATACTTCAGGATGACTATGTTATGAAACAAGTTGGGTTTTTCCTTTACTTCTCTGAAGAAATAAAATGTCTAAAGAGCAGTTCAATTTCAATTTGAAAATATTATAATTATTTTTATGGCATCTATAGCCAGTGAAAAGCCCACTGTATAACCTGAAAAAACATAACTCTGAGATTTCTTTTTTGAATTTCAGAAAAGATATACTATCATAGCAGTTTATACACAGCAGAAAAAAGAGAGCATTTTTATAGCAGGGAAGATAGTTATTTTTATTAATTAGATTGTCAGCTTTTCAGTGGCATTTATCTGTCAGACATCCTAATCTGTGTTTAAACAGAAGTATATGAACTTCAATTCACATCAAACTCAATGTTGAAATTTCCCTTAGTTGAGCATTGTAAGACTGGTGATCAAGGTCTTTGTGAGGGACTTATACTTCAGATTTTCTTCTTTTGACAGTCAGGTTATACATGTTGTCGGACTCATCTAAGATCTGTTGAAGTAAAGGACTTGGAACTTAGAACTTTACAAGATTAGGTTCCAGACTTATGAGTTTATAGTACAGACACTGATAACAAACTAACTTGGAAAACAAAGAAAATGTCTTGGTTATTTTCAATGTACTGCATCTACACAAGCAAATCTCATAACTATGATTTCTCACTAATGTAGATTTTCTCATCATAGAATAAGTGAAAAATCGGTGCAGATAAGTATTTTTATTAGTAGAGACATGGCATTAGCCTTTGGCACAAGTTATCAATTTCACTACCTGTGATAACTGTTTTCTTGGAAATGTGTTTGTTGCGATAACAAAATTAGTGCCATAAAGAGAGAATATTTTGCATTCATGAGTGAAATCTCTTCTGTCAAAATCTCAGAAAAGGAGAACAGAAAAAATGTACTTGTTCCTTTTCTCATTATTGGCTGGGGTAAGTCCTGCTAAGGCAGCAAGGACGGGGTTCTGAGCATCCTCCAAATTTTTCACTTTGTAAAATTCTAGACTGTCATTTTAGGATTCCAATGTAAACTGTTGATAAATGATTGAATTTTAAAGTCTCTCTTCACTCAGCCTTGCTTTTCACTACCTTTGACATTTTGAGAAATAGTGTGGCACAGACACTTAGAGATTGTATTTAAAAAAAAAGGCATCACAAGAAACCTACAACAAAACTTATTTGAATCTTTGCTCACATGAGGAGTCAAGTCTCTTGAACAGGATGGCGCTGTAAGTCTCTGTTAACAAGCATCATTGCATGACGTCCTTCAGCTTAAATTGGTAGCATTCCCCAAACAACGTTGCTTAATTCTTTTATATGATCTGGCAATATTGTCCACCTAGGATGTTAATCAACACTTTGAAGCAGACGAATAGTGTTTGTCCATTGCTCTTGGCTCAGCAAGAGCTGCCTGCAGGCATTTCTGTAACTGTCTGAAGCTCCTGAAATAGTGAAGCACTTTGTTGTGAAGGTGGAAGGCAGCCTCTCCTCAAGTTGATCCGTTTTTCCCAATTATATCATCTGTGCAGAGACTAGCTGGAGAATTCCTGGGTCACCCAGGGAATACATGACTAAATGCACTGTGTGCACACAGGCCCTGGCCTGATACCCAAATACACTACAATTATAATTATTGACTGTAGGACAAATTGGAATTTCATTCTTAAATCACAGTTACAACTTAAACTCCGTAGATTTTTCCATGATGAGTAACCATACAGTTTTCTAAATAGTATGATCTTTTCCTATAAATTGAAAGGTAGTCTACATATTGAATGTGTGCCACAATAGGCAATCTTCAGCATGGAGAACTTTTTCTTGCAAATTTTAACACCAAGTTCCGTGATGTTCTGCAGAACAGAAGTTGCTATATGCTTCATTTTAGATAACACCAAAGCACAAAGCTATAAATGAAAATGCTATCAGAGATCCATGGAATAGTGATTGAAATTATTCTTTCAATTTTACAGGTTTTCACAACTGAGTAACATCAGTTAAACTGATTTGGGAGCTGCGTGCTTCCCATTCATATGGAAGGGCTGACATGGAGCAGCCACCACTTGAACATCTGGCACTCTGCAGGCAGCCACCCAAGCCAGCAGATGTCGAAAACACTAATACGTTTTCATAAAACAGGGGTGTTTTTCAAGAGAAATCTACTTTCTCACAAAGGCCTCAGTCAGTCCTACTAGAGAAAAAAGTGAGGCAGATTTTGAATTTTGTGAACATTTAGGCTCAAATCCATTCCCAATGAAAAGATAACCTCATTTACCTTACCAAAAAAAGAACTTCTGAAAATGGTTTCTGATTCACTTTATCTTTTGTATCCTTTTCTGTTATGCTGATTCTTTCCCATTGGCAACCTGATCAAAATCAGCTACTAACAGACTGGTGGTATGCAAATCAATTTTCATCAAAAACAGTATCCTGAAGGCAGCTTATGAGCTAAAAGCATCTATCTAGGTGGTACTGCTGTGCTTGTGAAACCAAGCAGACTTTCTTACCGGCTCGACAGATAAGAATTCACCATATTGCTCTTGACCATTTTAGTTTGCTAAAACAGACATTTAACTTTATCCCTGGCTGGACAAGATGCATTGTTTTAGCACAGTAAAAGAAGTAAGCTAGCAAATGAGGAAATGTGAAGAACTGCTGAGGGAAAGGTTTAGGCAAGAGGCACTATATATATTTGCTGAGGACTGAAACTTTTAATTCTGTAGTCTCAACTTTTTCCTTTGTTGTTAACACAGTACTTCATTTTCTTGTTGCTACACAACTTCTAGTTTACACCATACTGTGGTGAACTCATTAGGTCTTTTGTCCTAAACCATTTCTGTGTCTAGTATCATATTTAGAGCTATGTAATACAAGACTTTTAAATGGGAACCTGCAAGTGAAAAAGATAATTTGTTGGAAATTCTTAAATCCTTCTTGCACTATTAGTAGATGTTGGCAAACAATATTTTTCAGTAGAGAAAAAATTAATTAGGGAGAAGTCTTCTTAGAAATTTGGAATTAGTAGTCAGGCACTTTTGTTCTAACAGTCTTACTCTTAAGAATTTGTGTAAAATTCTGAAATCCTGAGTACAAAGAAGAAAGAAGAGAGAGAGTAATGACAGATTTTGCATTTTTTCTTCAAAACCAGATAAAGAATGGTCAGTTTCCATGTCATATAGTAGTTTCTTTCAAAGTGACTGTTCACTATTCTCCTTTTGAGTAATACCGTTGCTGTAACCTGCCTGCATTTAAGTTTGTAATGGGGAGAAGAGCAAATCATAGAATCATATAATAGTTTGTGTTGGAAGGGACCTTTAAAGCTCATCTAGTCTATCCCCCTTGCAATGAGTAGGGACATCTTCAACTGCATTAGATTGCTCAGAGTCTCTTCCAATCTGACCTTTAATATTTCCAGGGATGGGCATCCACCACTTCTCTGGACAACCCTGTGCCTGTGTTTTATCACCCTCACTGTGAAAAATTTCTTCCTTGTATGTAGTATAAATCCACCCTCTTAGTTTAAGACCATTACCCCTAGTCCTATCACAAGAGGCCCTGCTAAAAATATGTTCCCATCTTGGGAGCTGGACTAGATGATCTCCAGAGGTCTCTTCCAATCCTAACTATTCTGGGATTCTGTGATGTTCCTTATAAGCCCCCTTCAGGTACTGAAAGGCTGACATAAGGTCTCTGAACAACTCTAGCTATGTCAAGCCTTTACTCATAGAGTGGTGCTCCCATCCCTCTGATTGTTTTCATGACCCTTCTCTGCACCCGCTTCAAAAGGTTCATGTCTTTCTTGTACTTGGGACCTCAGAGCTGGATGCAGTACTCCAGATGGGCTCTCAGAGCAGAGCAGAGGGGCAGAATCACCTCCCTGGACCTGCTGGTCGCACTGCTTTCAATGAAGCCCCAGGATGCTGTTGGCTTTCGGGGCTGTGAGCACTCATTGCCAGCTCATGTCCACCTTCTTATCCACCAATACCCCCAAGTCTTCCACAGGGCTTTTCTCGGTGTTTCACTTTACTCTCATTGTAACTGTTCGTATGAGAAAAGATGGCAGCTGGCAGTTTTCTATTTCTCCAGATAGCACAAACAGGACTTGCTTGTCACTCGTGGAAAGAATGGAAGAGGATGGCCTCCTTGAAAAAAAATTAATTGTTCATACAATGGTTATTTGCTTCTTGGGTTTTTTTTTTTAGACAAAAATATATGTTATGTTTTATTGAAACTAGAATAGCAAATATTATTCTGTATAAAGTACAAGGGTGGCATGTAGTTATTACAGTGGAAAGTGTGGTTTGGATATGCTAACTGATAATTTCCATGAATCATGTTTTCTCGGTTTTCTTTTTAGATCCCTGTCAGTGATTTTTACTCCAGTTTAGTCACAGACTTTGTGGCACATCCAAGTCCTTTTTAGCCTAGAATTCTTTCATTATATTAACGTTCTCAGTCACCATATTTACTTTACTTGTTGCAGTCTTAAAATATCGTTGACCAAGCATCACTAGTATTTCAAAGCAAATTAGACAAGTTGATTCACACTAGCATTTACTTCCCTTCTGTATATAAAGCTTAGATGTCATTTCCATTCTAGAACCAAATTCTTCTTAAGATACAGGGGGGTTCAAATTTTATTATCTTAAGAGAAATGAAATAAGAATTTTTCTGTGTCCATTGTAAATGTTTCTTGCCATATCATGGCTCAGCACCTTCTTAGCTGTAAACAGCAAATGCTTTCATACAGAAAATAGATTGTATTTTCACATTTAAGAAATTGTGTTGGTGAAGTAATGATGCTTCTGCGATATTTTATGATAACTGATTGTTTGTAACAAGTTTGCTATGTCTGGAAAAAAAATCATTCTCATCTCCCTGGAAAAACTCATTTTCTGAAAAATGTCAGTTTAGAGAAGTATTAAATATCTGTTCTCATTGAAAAAATAAGGTTAAATATGCATGCCTTGGGCTAATGTAGCAATGGTAGTGGTAATTTTATTAAAGGTATTAAAGCCTCTGAAATAGCTAAGTTATGTATTGTGCTTTTGTTATATGGGAATTTCCAATGTCCATGGTAGCAAGTTTAGATATTTTTCTCAAAATACAGTGTACTATCTGCTGGATGATGGTGCTTAAAAGTCTGAGCACCATGAGTGGACTGATCTTTTGTTTGTCTAAGGACTTTAGTTTAAATTTTTGAATTTTACGGTTTTTTTATCTTAAAAGGCATTTTGGGTATACATGGATTCCTGAATGTATATCCTTTTATATAGGAAGCAGTCTGCAGAACGTACTAACCAGAGATACAGACTAAACTCAGCAGATTTCACAGGCAAATAAAATTACTTAATAGGAAGTAAGATAGCAAACTTAAACAAAGGGAATACGTGTATATTGTCAGTTGTGAATATTATTCAGCTTTTAAAATCCATAAAACCAATAATCTCTGAGTGAGTTTTTCTGTTTCTTGAGTTAAAGGGCCTGAGAACATGAAAAGGAAATGTTGATGTCATTATAATACATTTGGCTCTACCTGTGTTATAGTCTGAAGCCAGAGAGCATACGGTTGCTGGCAGTGGGAAAAATAGAGGTTTCTAGACTGTTTGGACTGTTCTTTGAATTTCAGCAATTTTTTTGGTGACTAAGGAAGAGAAAAATCAGGTATATAAGAGAGAATGGGTATATATCCCGCTAATAACAGCACTGCTGTCCTGACCAATACAAAAATACTGCACTTGATCTAAAGATGTTTCCCATAAGTTCATGCAGTAAAGAAGAGCTGACACAAACCTTCTTTGTAAGGAGAAGGAGTGGGCCATGTTTATGATCCTGGCAACAAGAAGTAGGAGATCTGTTGTTACTATATGTACTTTTAATGAAGAAAAGAAGTGTTCATTTACTATCCTCCTGTACTGTTGCTACCAGGTATTACCACACAGTCCCACTCCAGAGGTTTATTTTGTGCAAGCCTGTAGCATAAGAAATAGTTTCCTGGAGTCTGAATAATCTTAAGGGTACTACTTTTTTCTAAACCTGTCTTTCAAGTTTATGGATACCTAACCTTGATTGTATTTATTTTGGTTTTTGATTGGTTCAAACCTTCTCAGGACATTTTTTGCTACTGCCCCAGACTTGCATTGTTGTGCATAGGAAGGGGATAGGACCCCATAATAAAAGGGCTCTGCTGGGCCTGTCTGTAATGTATTAGTTGTTAACTCACTCCATGGGAAGTTGTCCCAGCTTTTCTCGTTCTGAGAGCCACAGTTGTCTCTGGACAGAGGCAGAGCATATTAGGGTGTCATCCTAAAGTAGTTTTACTTCTTCTACTGAAGAAAAAGGGAAAATTGTAATGTCCAAAATATGAACTGTATCACTTGTGAGGATTTTGATGTCTTGTATATTAAGTATATAAAAATATAGAGTGTGGTCTATGTTTCAAGAACAACTATATTGCCCTGTTGTTTTGTTTCTTTTGATTCATTATGCTTGAGGTTTAAAAATTTAAAATTTTCACCAATATCCAGGATACTTTTAAGCTAATGTTTATTTCTTTTGAAGAGGAAGCGATGAGGTCCTTAAAGCATGGTGTTCTTTTACATGCAAGAATATAGCAGGTGGTATGTTCCTCTGAGTATGTATTAAATACCCATTATAATTTTCTTAGGAAACAAGGCCAAACACTGTCAGAGAACAATAAAACGCAGATCATTCAGACTTTGAAAAATGTTTAAATTCATTTGCACTTATTGGTGAAGCTGAACAAGGCCGGGTAACTTGATTGGCGACTCTCAGGTGCCGAGGTATCCCAAAATGCAGATATTATATTTAATGTATCTGTTACTCAACACTGTCTGAGTGCTGAAAGTTAGGGATTCCACTGAGTCCATTGTTGCCTGGTGTCATGGTTTGAGATAGCCCCAAAATCCAACTCCCTAGCTCCATTCCCCCTCCCACATCTCAACCCAATGTGAGATGGGTTTTTCCAGACAAAGTACAACCAGACTCAGAATGGGGGAAAGGGAATATATTACAATGACTGTACAAATAAATATCCTAATACATTATACACAAAATCACAACTATGTCTACCATGACATATAGTATTTACAATGGATCAGATCTCTTCTCCCCTCCAAATAAAAGTCCAGGATGGAAAGAAGGACAGATCCCTTCCAGTCCCAAAGCAGGAGTCTCTTCTACAGCAGCAGGTCTCCTCATCTCATGCATGCAGCAGTAACTGGATTGTTGTAGCTGGATCTCTGTTCAATACACACAAGGGGGTCTCCAAGCCCCTTGACTCTCCCTCGGTCCAAGCGAAGGCCTCACCTGTGGACTGCGAGCAGGGACAAGACTCGCGTCACCACAGTTATATCACGAAATGCAGGGGCATCTTCGTGAAAGTCCCTTCCTCAGGGGATTCAAATTCCCCTTTGCAGAGCTCCATGCTCTGCCTCAAGGCAGCGGGGGGGCAAAGCCCTCCTCCACATTCCTCTCCGTCCCGGTCCAGCTTCCCAGGACGCTCTGAGCTTCTCAGCTCCTCTCTCTCTCTCTCTCTTTGGTGCTGCATGTCCAAAACTGCTCTCCAAAATAGGAGTCCATCTCCCTCTTTTCCTCAGAGGGATCAAAAGAGTTTGGGGGGATCTGGTATCAGTTCTTACCCCCAGAACTCTGTAACTCTGCTGCGGGCTCTCTTTTCCTCGGCTCTCCTTCCAGGAGTTCGTTCTCTGGTGCTGCATGTCTCTGTTGCTCCGTCTTATCTCTTCTGGCTCTCTGCCACTGTTTCTCCGGTCAGTGCTGGCTGCTGCTTTCTCCGGCTGCTGCCCAGTTTGGGGAAAACATCTCCCGGCTTAACTACAGACACTTAGTCCAGTCTAACACTGTTCCAAGTCTTTGCAGTCCCCCCAGCCAGGGGCTGGGAGGCTCCAGAGGCCCCAAGGGGCTCTGGGCCCCTTTCCTCATGGCTCCTACTACATGGCCACCTCACCTAACCAAACTACAACTCATCTCTTCTGGTCAGCTTGTGGTATGTTTACATTTCTGCAGGAGCGCCCATTGGACAGGACTTCAAAACTTCCAGGGGTTTCCACCCCTTGGGGGTTACCACTTTTTAGCCTCTGGGGAAAAACAAGATCCAAACCACTACACCTGGCCTGCAGAAGAAATAATTTGCATACAGGGGATTCAGTGCCCATAGTGATATAATGAAATCAAACTACCATTATAACATGCTTTGAAATAACTTGATCATGAATTTTCAGTGAAAGTATTTGACATAAGTTCTGACTTACTTAGAAGCTTTGTAGTTTTACATATGACAACTTGGTCATACTCTGTACAAAAATTTATCATTGTAACAACTTTTGAAACACCTTTAAAAATTGTTTGAAACTAATGTTTATTTTATTAATAAACTGCATAAAGCTTATCTGGGAACTCTGTTAACTGTAATTTTTATGTCTATTCAAATGCATGCTATTGCCTGAAATTTTAGTATGCCAGTATTATCAATAAAGATGTAGTCAGTAATTTGGTTTTGAAAGTGAAATGAAATTTATTTTTATAAAATTCTGAGATTGGAAGTCATTGAAAGATTATAATGCCAGGATCTCAAAGGAAATACAAGCACACTTTCAGTAACATTTAAACTATATTTGCTTTTACTAACCTGCCAAGAGCTATGGTAAACTCCCATGGGTTCTCTGCTATGTGTCTCAGATGCATAATATGATTCACATTTTAAGTACTAGAAGTAATACAATTCCTCTCTGTGTTTTGGTGTTTGCAATACCAAAGCATTCAGCAGAAATGTAGAAAATCCAGGAATGAATGGAGGTTTTGATTGGTAAATGTTTTTCTTTGCATCTTCTATGATATTTATTTTTTCTTCCATTTCTTAATTCTGTAGGTGAATTGGGTAAATAATTTAGGATGTTAATTTATTAGCTAAATTTTACTAAGAAGGCTTTTTAGTTTATCTTTAAATAGCGTAAAACCTTATATCTGTACATATATAAACCAAGTTACATCTCCTTCATATTCCCCTGGAATTTGAATAGAACTAAAATCCTTCAAAGATTGTTTTAAAACTACATAGTGTTATTTATTGTTAGAGAGTGCTTTTTGGTCTGTTAGTTAGTAAATTTATAATTAAGTACTATTTATATTGTATTATGTTTCACTTGGTAACTCCGTATTTGCCAAGGCTGCTACGCCCCATGAATTTATCTTTGTTTTGGAGAACTGTTATATCTTGGTATATCTCTGATATATCTTTTTTCTGCGTATGATAGGACAATACAATGTGGACATATTTTGATTAGATAGTTTTTGGGAATTGTGTGTCTCCACGTAGAAGAAGTGTACCTAGAAATGTGTGAGATCAGACAGGCCAAGGACTCAGAAAAGTGTGGTTTTTGCAGATTATTTCCAAAGAAGCTCAAGAAGGCAAGAAATGATTAAGGATGGTTGCATATAGTGGGCTGCATGTGCAATTCACCATGATTATGGCAACTTAGCAATTGTACAGCCATTTGGCCTGTGTCTTTTCCTGCATGTGTTCTTCTATCCCTCTTGATAGTAAACAAACTGAGATTCAATTTAGGAAGCTTCTTATGAAGTTTTTTTGACAATGTAAAATGTTCAGACAGACAAAATCAAAGAGAAATTTACATAGTGAAACACAGAAAATAGAGTTGGTAGCAGAAGAATTTACATGAGTTTGAAATAAAAATATCTGCAAAAATACCCTCTGTGTCTTCTAAATCTGCAAAATAGGCTTTCTGGATAGTGGGGCTTACTATCCTTTTTCTCTATATCTAAACTTATGCATTCAAAACTTGGCTAAACTACCTAAGACATGACAAACACAATGAGGAATGAGAAACAGAAACTGAGGGACGTAAAGTATTTCGTATGAGGAAAATAGTGCTATTCATGTTTAAGAGGTAACAAAGGAAAAAAACATTGATTGTCTAATACTGGAATGGCAGAAGCTTTGACAGAGAAGAAAGGTGTGGGGTAATTTTACAAAAGTATCAATTACTATAGGACTGCTGAAGTGGAGTCTGCCCCCTCGTATTTAGTTTTGTGGCATGTGAAAGACCTAAGTTACTACTGTGTCAGTGCATTGCAGTCCTTACTCTCACATTTTTATCCAGTCTAGATTGAATGGTCTCAAGGGATCAGGGCTTTCACTGTTTCCCTTAGGAGGTTATTATACAATCTAATAGATCTGACTTTCTGTGGAAATTTCACTGGTATTTATCTTAAATTTTCTCTTAATTTAATTCCATTAGTTTAATCTACTATAACCTCTGATAATGTACTAAGTCTTCTTTCTGTATGGTGTTCAGATTCATAGAATATAAGTAGATAATAGGGGCTCTTTCTCTTAATCAATACTTAGTCAGTCTTGCTTATTTCTTATTGGTTCCACCATTTCCACCTTTAAACATATTTTACTTGCTCTTCACTAAGCTCCCAATACTTTGTGGTTGATTCCTCCCAGACAAAAAAGTACATTCAGATCAAGTGAAAGGCAAAGAATGTGTGTGAGTGATTAGAAGGTAAAATCATTCCCAGGATTGCTATAGTTAGCTCATTGCTAAGCATTTTGATCTCAGGATGTTTAGTTAATATTATGTTTAAATGAATGATAGACTAACACAGAAAAAACGATCTGAGCAGTTAAACCATCTTACATCTGATCTACATCTACAGTGGCATAATGCCAGCATGAGATGATGGTTATGAGATTTCTGGGAACCAGTAGTTAGGTTCCCAGATCAGTTTCATTTCAATTTTAAAGGCATTTTAGATTATCATCTGATATTGTGAATCAACATAGACAGTGATATTGTTATTTTGCCCATTTTTATCTGCCTACAGATGCCAATGGAATGAATTATCCCCAGAGAAAGTCAAGAAGTTATTGTCTTTTAAGTTTTCTCATTGTTGCAGGGGGTAGAAGACCAAATCTTCTTTACACTAGCTATTGACTCTTAGAAAATATCTACTAGCTTCCATGGGTTAGAGAAGGAAATGTGTGGTTCATCTAAGGAAAATGATGGTCATATTGTGTTAGGCATTAGAGATTTGCTTAGCATTTGGTGATAGCTGGCCCATTGGCCATCACTGCTGTAGGGAGGGTATGTTTTCAGTTTTGGGCAGAGAAGAAAAAGACTCATAGTTGATGCTGCTCCTTCAGAGGAGGATTCATCATGTTCTCCTTAAAAAGCAAAGGTAAAATCCCTGCTATTGTGGTAAAGCTCAGCCTTGACTATGGAGCCGCATAGAGCATTTCCATAGTGCTTGTGTTCTGTTTAACAGATGGCGTGTCACTCAGATAGAAATACAAATTAAAAGAAAAGAAGAAAATACAAAATTCTTTGTAGTCACCTAGATTTTACGGAAAATGTGAACAAAAGAAACATTGACTGGAACCATTTCACATGTAATATTTTGTTCCCAGGAAAACATATCCTTTACATATCCTAGTAATACTTATTTATTAAGTAAGCTTTATAGTTCTGATTAAAAAAATGTGAGGCTTTCCTAAATGCTAAATGTATGACCAGTTCCAGTATAAGGACAACTTACATATTAGTTATTTTATTGATTTACTGAATGTAATTGGTAGATAGTGTTCAGGACTCTGAAAATGCCACCAGGTTATTACATGGCTTATTAGGTTATTAATTCAAATTCTTAAATTATTACCTCAAATTCTTAAATACTAGGCACTGACCAAATAGAGGCTTTTTGTGTTGTCAGAACTCCTCAAAAAAAAAAAAAAAAAAAGGGAGGAAGAAGAAAATAGACCATAACCAAAAGTTCAGTACTTGAGATCTTGGTATTTTGTCATAGCAAGTTATTGGAAGGTAACTGTGCCAGGACCAATGGACTTGCAAAAGTAGCTGAGTATTAAGCATGTAAGAATAAATTTTCAATATCTGTTTTAAGTCATATTTCTTTTGAGACAAATGAAATGTGTTAATTAAAAAAATTAAAATTGAATTTTCATAATATTTTTCTTGGCAGTTATTGGTATATAGAATATATTTAACAAATAAGTAAAACACTTGTTTCATTTTCTTAGAGCTTTACTGCATGTTTAAACTGCCTCCCTCTCAAAACATAGCATTTCTGATAATATTTGTGGGAGATTGGTTATCCTTCTGTGATTGTCTCAGTCAAAAGATTCCCATAACTTTTCTGCCAGAAACTGTTCCCATCACTCTAATTTTCACTCTAAATTATATCTGTCACAGTGAGTGTTATAATTTAAAGTGCTACATTCTTAGCCAAAACATACATTTAACCGTAGCTAAATATAGAAGTCCATATTTCAGTAATATTGTAGATTTCTCCAAAAATGCAAATATTATTAGGAAATTTACATTAAGCTTTCTTTTTCAAATTCTAAATTTATAGAATCTAGGGTAGTCAGATAATTTTTAATTGTCTGTACCATTGCTCTAAAAAAATAAACACCCTAGAAACAGTAGTATTTTTCTCAAAGGTATTTAAAAACATCAAAAATGAACCTCAAGAAAAATGTCTTTCAGGTATACCCCAGAACACCACACATGCTAATAACATGCTTGACTGAGAAAAAAAAAAATTTCTTTTAATACACTGTCTTAATCTGGCGATAGGTGTAAACTGCTGTGTCATCCAAACTATATTTATGTATACATTGTAGGTTCACATGATATCTAGTTGCTGTTTCTGTTTCAGAGGCAGTACACTGGAAACAATTAGTTGGATACCTTATGACTTAGAAAAAAAAGTAAATCATGCTTATACAAAGCCTCTGTGCCTCTGGAAACAAAAAAAATTTGCTAATTGTCTGTGTCAAGACCCAGGTTGTGTATTACCAAATTCAAAAGATTTTTCTAAGAACAGAGGGTTATATATAATAGCAAATATATAGTAAATAGCAAAAGATTGGGTATCTCAACATGTACATAGTGCAGGATACCTACTCAATAGAAGTTTCCTACGTATAAGTAGCTACAAGCATAAAATAAATCCTTTGAGGAACATCAAATAAATTTTTTTTCCAACAGTTTTTTCTAATCTCCAGTTGTAAAGACAAATAAGGTGAGAAGGAGAGTTTATTATATTCTAGGAAAGCACTCTCATATTTTTAGTGTATTCAGAGTCCAGCACAGATAAGGAGGGCATGCTTTTTTTTCCTCATGGCAGTTCTGTACTATTGTTGTCTGGTAGGTCCATAAGTTTTCTGAAGGTCAGAGGACAGCTTCATTCTGTGAAGGTTGGGCTCCTTGCTACCATGCTGTCAACAGAAGATAGCACTCTTGGGGCTTTGCATTTACACCCTTGGAGTCTTTATTCCTGTTTACAGTTCTGCAAGCTTTTTTAAAACTGCATAATTCCTGCCTCACTTTTCCTTTCTTGCTAAATAAGACCAAGGTTATATATAGGTACATGGTAATTGGGAAAAGTGCAGAGAACTTGCGTAAGGAAATTTTGCTTGTTGCAGCTTGTAAACTACATTAAATACACTGTAGTGTGAGGGATGACATTAATGTGTTGTTTAAAAAGCTGCTGTCAGGCCAATGCACATGCATTTTCTCTAATGTATACGTGCTCATGTGTGATATTTAGACTTCTCTATAGCTGCAAATGTGTCTGGAAAAAAGGCTTTGATTAATTGACTTCCCTCCTCTTCTCCTTTCCTCTCTTCACACACAAAGGCTTCATTCATTATCAGGGAAGATCAGAGAAGGGGGGGAGCAGAGTACCTGGGTCACACGCTGTTAGAGTTACAATTTTCCAAATGCCATAAGTAAACAGTAGGGATATATCCAGGATGGGAGAGGACCTCTGTGTTTGAAGGTCTTCCTCAGTTCCAAATATTTGGTCTGATATTATCCTTAGCTGTGTAAATTTGCATATCTCCATTGTATAGACATGTAGTACTTGTTACATCTTCAACTCTCGTCTTTTTCATGTGTCACATTTTCAGCCCTTTAGGCATGAGAAACCTTGAACATTGGTTGAGGATTATTCCTTCCAGTGTTCCTTGTCCAGTTATTAATTTTTCTTAGGAAATTACCACAAGTAAGAAATTATATATACATATATAATTCTAAATTCAAAACTCATACTTCACTACATCAACTGACAGTTTCGTTTGCTTCTGTTTGTATTTATACTTATATGAATGGTTCTCTCCGTTTGATGTGTGCTGGTTTTGGCTGGGAGAGAGTTAGTTTTCTTCATGGTAGCTAGTATGGGGCTATGTTTTGGATTTGTGCTGAAAACAGTGTTGATAATACAGGGATGTTTTAGTTACTGCTGAGCAGTGCTTACACAGCATCAAGGCTTTTTCTGCTCTTCATACCACCCCACCAGCAATTAGGCTGGGGGTGGACAAGAAGCTGGAAAGGCACATAGCTAGGAAAGCTCACCCCAGCCGACAAAAGGGATATTCCATACCAAATGGCGTCATTTTCAGTACAGAAAGTTGGGGGAAGAAGGAATAAGATGGGAGATCCTTAGAGTTACAGCATTTGTCTTCCAAAGTAACTGTTATGTGTAATGAAGCCCTACTTTTCAGGTGATGGCTGAACACCTGCCTGCTCATGGGAAGTGGTGAATGAATTCCTCATTTTGCTTTGCTTGTGCATGTGGCTTTTGCTTTCCCTACTGTCTTTATATCAACCCACACATTTTCTAGCTTTTACCCTTCTGATTCTCTCTTCCGTTTCACTGAGGTAGGACTAAGCAAGAGGCTGCATGGTGCTTAGTTGCTAGCTGGGGTTACACCATGACATGATGCCTCTATGCTGACAAAAGCTTATTTCTGCTAAATTTCATGTATGTTCATGGTATTTGTGCCACACATAATTTATCCATAAAATAAGAATTTTGCACGAGGAGAATATTGCTAGTCAAAACCCAAAAGTTTGGCCCCATCTTTATTCATCATATTTTGCTTCTTCAGTTTAACATTATTACTGGTTAATAGGTGCACCTGAAAATCAAGCTGTATTGTAGTAGCTGGTGCGTTATGTTAAATGAATCTTTTCTAGGGCAGCAAGTCTCTTTTTTTTTCCTAATGAAAAAGAATACCTCATCTTTTCCAATTTTCCTATCAAACACATCCACATCATCTCGAGACACTGCCAAATCCAGCTGCATCTATACTCGACTTCAATTATATGAAATTACACAACCTACTCTCAGGTCCTTTAGCTTCTCTTTTACTGGGTGAGACACGCACAGTGCATTTCCTGTGAAGTGCATGATTACAAACTATTCAGTACAAGCCTGTTTTAAGTAAACAGTAAATTAAATATTGTCAGTGCTTGTTCAGACATGGTTTTATGAAGGAAAAAGGACTTCTAGATTTGATTTCATAAAACTCTAGATTTAAGAAAGGGACAGACATAAACTAGGCATCCTTCCTCCCTTTTAACTTTTCTTGGCTGGCCCAGTTGTTCAACAGCTGGTGCAAAACAGTATATTCAGATGTCCGTACAAGGAAAATTGGACTAGACAAAATGCTGAAGGTAGCAAAATTCCTGTTTTTTGCTCTTTATTTGAATGGAGAATTCTCAAAAACATTCTGTCACTGTCAGGTACAATGCTGCCTGAAAGACTGTTAAGAGCCTATCTGAGCAACATCCCTCTTTCAACCATGTACCTCATTTTATTACAGTTCTGGCAATATTATTTTCTGCTATGCCAATCAGCCTGACTGCAGGAGTTCGGAAAGAGAGGAAATAGTTGCTTCCCTAAGGATTGACAGCTTTTGAGTATTTTGTGGTGTCTGCTACTCCAGTATTAGCATGGTCACTAGCATTTGGAGAAGTAAAAATAAGTCTTGTAAAAAATAGAAACTATGAATGTGCACTTGCAAAGTCTCCTTTCATGTCTACCAGTTAACTCATTTCCAAGAGACGGAAAAGCTCTTTTTTTTCCAAGTGGTCATATATTATTTCCATTTATTCCATAGACATTTCAAAGAGAAAAAGTATTGTACACAATTTACGATTAAATACAGCAAGTACCCTTTTCTCTATTGTGTTTTCTTTCTCTTTCTTACAGGCAAGTATGGTGAGAAGCTCTGGCAAATAATTAAAAAATTTATCCAAGTTATCACTGGTGTATTAAACGGCATATCGTGTTTCCAGTTCCTCTCTCTGCTACTAGATTTTAAAGCAATTTTTAAAAATAAAATTAAAAAAAGAGACAAAATATTTTTGACTGTTAAAACACAGATCCTTTGTAAACTAATAAAAATATTAGTGAAAAAATGTTTGAAAAGACTGATTTGTTCTTTGAAAATGGATATGAGAGTTAACTCAGGAACACAGTATTAATAGATTTGTGTGAGTGCACATAAGGCCAATATATTCAATGATGTAATTTTTTTGTGGTTTCATAAATAGTGCTATCACCAATATTTCAAAGAAATCTGAAAAAAACCCCAGAGTTCATATGTGGTAGCATAAATTTAGTGTATTTTACAGAACACAGTTACTCCAGATATAGCCTGCAGGTTGTGACTTTTCATAAAACCTAATGAATGTCTAGATATGTCAGCTGTTTCAACACAGATGTACTTTGCTGATCTGATGGAAACATTTTGAGCCCAGATCCAAAATATCAGTAGTTTTTAGTATCACAAATTAGCTTGGCTATTGGGTAAATAGGGATGTGGTTCTTGATAAAAAACAAGTAATTTTGTACATGTGTTTTACAATAACTACCTCTGTAATGTCTGATGCTGAGGTTTCTTCTCTCTTTTTTTTTTTTCTTTTTTTTTTTTTTTCCAGAGTTTTAAGTTGAATGTAGATAGCCACTCTGCTTTAAAAGAAGCAGTGGTAGAAGAAGGACGCCAACTTCTTGAGCTTATTGTATCTCACAAATCAGGTAAACCCTTCTGAAATATTGCAAGTCTTTATGTCTCCAGACTATTAAAGAATGAAGAAGCATTGCTGTAAATTACTGCATATATTCACTTCCTTATGTATTATTAATATTTACATTATCAGATTGACCTTCAAGATTTATAAATGTTTCATATACTGCATACAATGCAGTGATACTTATAAAATGAAATACTGCCTGCAAATAGTCTGTTCATTTTATTTTGGTCTTGCTGTTCAGCTGAGTTTCAATTGAAATCACATCACTGAAAACTTCACACTGACATATTCTTTGATATAGGTACTATGGAAATAACATTAAGATAATGAATTAGTATTTCAAATATATATGTATGTATTTGCATACTCTGCATGGGTAATTGCATTGGTAAAGCTTTATTTTACCACTTAAGCTAATTCTTACAGTGATTTAAATGTATTTATGAGCACTAGATTAAAATTAAAAATAGCTTTTTCTTTTGGTTAGGTATGTCTTTTTTTGCAGAGGCCTTAAATGTAGAGGAGGGAGACAGATGTACTGATTTCTCTTCATCCTCACCACCTCCTATATTTTTAGATGTTTGGGTGACTTGTCTGATAATAGGGTTTTAATCAGCATATACTGCTACGGAATGCCATCTTAATTTTGGCCCACTTAGCATGCTCTTCTTCCAGGTTGAAGTTATTCTTTGGTCTATTGTTTTCTGATTTTGTTGTATGTGTGCCTCTTGTTTCACAGATCAGACAGATCCGTGTAAAGGGAAGCTATAAGAAATTACTGACTTGTATGTATAGTTCTAAAAAGATAGCCATAGCAAAGAAGAGTAGTGCATGTCACCATAGACACAAAAATCGGTAATGTGTAAACTACAGAAAATATTTAAAGGAGTTGGAGGCAAGAAAAATGTGTTTGGAAGATTACGAAATGTTTCAAGATAAAGACTAGATATTGAGGGGAAGATTACCAGTATTCCCTACTGCCAGGGGAATGACAGTTTATGTGGAATTTTTCTCTTGAAACTGTCAGCTGAAGCATTATCAAAATTTACCATGATGGCTAAAAGAAATGTTTGACCCTATAGCACTGTTTTGCAGTATGAACAATAGTAATGCTTGGATTTATTGCTGAGAAAACACACTAAAATTCTTGTTGCATTTATTATTTTAAATATCCTGCTTATTATTTGAATAAAAGATAATATTTAAAGATGCTGTTGAGTTTACAGCTTTTACTTTTTACCCCTTCATTGTGGAGAAGGACTGAAGGACATGCTGCAGATGATTGGAAGTCAGTGGAAAGAACTACAGAAGCAAATCAAACGGCAACACAGCTGGATTCTTAGGGCTCTGGATATCATCAAAGCAGAAATACTGGCTACTGATGTGTCTGCAGAGAATGAGGAAGGGACTGGGAGCCCTAAGGTAAGTGGCTTGAAGTTTGCCTTATTTCCTCTTATTTCCTTCTTCTTTTGAACTAGGCACCACTGAAGTTTTCTTTCCACCCTAAGGCTTTTCATTTCTACTGGGTAAACTTTTTTTTTATAAACAAAATGAAATGCCTTACTCTGAAACAATGAAAAAAATCTTAGAACTTTCAAGTTTTCCAGGAAGACCTGTCTCATTCTGTGTAGAGTGGCATGAGGGGGAACATAAAACATTTAGTAAACAAAACATAAAGCATCTTTAACATGAATAATCAGAATGGTTTTAAATTGTTTTGTTGCAACTATAAATCACTATAATCAGTGCAATCACTCAGCTCTGACATCCATTAGCCGCTTGGTTACAGCAAATTAGCAAAGAAGAGAGAAAGTGATTCATTATCTCATTCCTGTTAATGACTATCAGATGCATTGCTTAATTAGGAGATGGCCATTGTAGTGGGAAGAAGGTCATATGCCTTTTCACAAACCTTTTTGCTTGAAGACGTCCATAATAGTGCTTGTGTTGAATACAACAAGTACTTCAAGAATAACGTATTGACACCTCTCATAATTTTGTGGATATTAATTCTTAAATAAGGATATAGTACTTACCAGTTGCCAAACAATATTTGTAAGAGCATTTTAAATATAGACCTTGCTTTTTCAAATTGGTGCAAGCAGTGCAGGGATGCTACACACAACAGAAACTTGTGGCTTAGGGTCCATGACCTTTCACTACCACCAGTAGTAAGCAGAGGTGTTTCTTAAGCAAAGAATATGCAGCAGAGCAATCAAAAACCTCTACATCTTGACGCACATCAGGCTGAAATGCAAGGAAAAATTCACAATTCTTGTTTCTAGGAATAACAGAGATGATTGTGCTGAGTAGATTTTCTGATTCTGATGCTGGACAATTCTTAGCATGGATATTCAGTGCTTCCTAGAGTGTAGTTTGTAGAGTAACTCTTGGCTAGGATTACATGAAAAGTCCTGGTGTTTTCTTACTATAATTCTACGTAGCAAGAATGATCTTAGAGATGATGGAGGAAGAGCCAAGGACAACAATGAAATAAAACTACAGGAAAACACATATTTGCAAGAGACATAATTTGAACTGATATCTCTCGTCGCTTGTGTGACGGAAAATGATCCTGGGCCATGTAGCTCTTCCTTTAGGAATTAGGTGGTGGAGTAACACTCGATTTCATAATTAGGTCTGTTAAAGTAAACAGACTAGCTCAAAGATTATTTTTTTACCCTGCCGGTAATATGATTCCATATCTCCAAACAGCTTGACTCATCCGTGGCCAAAAGTTTAACTGCTTGATCAAAATTATCATGTAAAAAGTATTCTAAAATCCAGCTTGATTTTTCTGTGAAAATTATGGAATCCCTAGCTTGGAATAATTGTATTCAAATCTTTGCTTAAAAGGAGAGAAATGGAGACAGGGCAGTTGCAGTAAATTTTTCATATAGATAGGTGGTAGCTCCTTGCCTCATGCTTTTTATTGTAGAGATAGGAACCCGAATCAAAGCCTTTTTTTTTTTTTTTTTTTTTTTGTGCCTACAGTTAAATTAAAAAAAAAGTAGACAAAAATTGATGAAACTGAAAATATTTTCAGGTTATTTAATTAATTAAATCACATCCCTATATGATTCTTCTAAGTATGGGCAATAGTGCGGTCAAACACCATCTTCTTCATGCTGAAAGATTAACTAAAATTAAAATACAGTCAGTAATATAAATGTAGATGTCAGTTTGCATTTGTTTCAAAACCAAAAGGAACTTGAGAAGTATAATAGAAAATCTAAAGATTATACCTAGAGGTTATTTTTATTTTTACCTTTTTTGAGAAATGACAGGAACAGTGTTGGTGTTAGAAATCTGTAAAGAAATAGGGAAAGGAGGAATTTCAAAGACCCTAGGAAACTTTTCCCTTAAGAATTTTTAAAACATGTTTTCATAACACTATGGTATTTTTTATAAGAGCAATGAAGAGTGGGATGGGAAGAGGGATGTTCTGTACTCTAGAAATACATTGTCAACATTTGTATTCAAGAATTCAGATTTTGCTTAGGAAATTTTTCTTTTTATTGTATGTAAGTTTCATAGTGGTTTATAGTGATTGCTTTTAGGGATTGATTTTAAACGTTTCTGGTGCCTAAGCTCCTCTGAGGTACTATGGTTTCTGTAAGATCTTAAAAAACCAGTGAGATCTCTCTAAGTATTTACTACAACTATTATTCTGTCATTTTTATAAATAAAGAATTGGTGACTGTATTCAGATTAAATTTAAGGATATGAAGTTTTGTCTTCTTACTCCATTGAAAAGTACCTTTAAAAATGAATGTCAGAATTGCCATGACACGTTGCAACAAGTACCGATCTAACATTATGAGTAGTACACGACATACTATACACTTGACTTTCCTTCGGAACCTTGAGGCACTTAGCTACAGTACGTATTTTCTCTTGATGAAAATAGTAAGTAATATTCGAAAATATCTGGAAATAGGAGGAATGTTTTCATATATCTTGCATTTTTTCACCTTTTGAAAATGTCTGAGACCACTCGTTTTGTAGGTGGTCTCTTTGATTGAGTCACTTCTCCATCAGGAAAGGCCTACTGGAACAGTATTGCTTTCAATAAGCAGTAAAGAGTGATATTGAAAAACAACATGATGTATTTTCTTATCTAGTGGCTATGAGTGTAACTTCCCCCATATTACTCTGATCTATTTAAATCATAATTTGGTGGAAAAATTCATGGCTTTCTGAAGAGCTTGCAAGTTAATTCTGTAACTGATGTCCTCTAAAAGCTTACAAATCTTAATAGCAATTATCCATTGTAGACATTCTCCTTCACTGAACATTGTATGGAATAGTATTCTTGGGGTCAGTTGTAAGTTCTGCTCCCAACATGCATTTGTAAAGTTAGTTCATTACTATAATTTTTGGACCTGGATTTTTTTGTTCTGCAAGTAAATTTTTTAATTAAATTTTGGGATTTTTTTTTATAACAGTTCAGAGTATAACATCAGAACCTAAAGGCTGGTAGGTTAAAAGAATAATGGTGAACTCTGCAAATATATATGTAGTCTGTACTTCTGGACAAGTTTCTTTCCAAAATAATTGCTTTATTACTGAAAAACATCTCTAATTTTCCATTCCAGATTCAGAGAAACAAGCAGGAAACTATTACTACATAAGGCATTGGGCCTAATCCTTAGAACATTGAAATTTGACTTAGTTGTCTGAGGTAAAAAAAGCACTCTTGGGAAGAATGTGTTAACTCTATAGTGGGGTAGATCATAGAAGCAGTAAGGATTTGAAGAGTTTTAGAGGAAGAGGTAAAAACACATTTAATAAACTAAACCTGAAAATTACAGAAATAGTAGATGGCTCAGTGTTTGAAGTGGTTAAAAAGAAAACTAGTGTAATTTCCTCTTGATAGATAATTAAACATCCCACACTTATGGGATCATCTCCCACTCAGTTGCACATAATTTTACAGTTTTTATAACCATTCTAAACAAACAGTCTTCAGTACACAGAAAAGTGATTTTCATTTAAAAAGTGAAAACTTGGTGAAGCTGTTTAATATCTACCACAATTTGGGATTCTGGGAACGCTCCTTTAAGGATGGGTTTATAGTGATACTGGTCTCACACTTGGTGGCTAAACTGAATACTACAGTTCAGAAAAATTACATCCTGCTAGTATGAGAATGACTTTGTGAAATGGGGAACAAGACAGAGTGAAGTTTAGAGAATGGTAACAATCCTTTCTTTTTTACTTCAGGCTTGTAACTTGCCCTGACCATCCAATCATACTGCTATGACTACAACATTTAGATCAATACTTTTATATAAAAGGAATATACAAATAAAATGTTTTGGCATCTTTATGGTTAGTGCAGAGAAATATCATATTTGCGAATAGATAATTTTCTTTCAGTGTCTTTTAGCAACTCTGTATTTTTAATCTGCAGACATGAGTATAATGCACGGGCAGTAATATTAAAAGCAACATACCAGTATTTTTTTGCAATGCCTTTCATTATTTAAAAACAGGCCAAGTTTATTACTGGGAAAGTTTTAAATATTATAACAGATAACAGAGAGCATGATTTCAGAATCTAGTGGTTTTACTTACATAACCACTTTAAAAACTGTGGGTTTTGGTGTCCAGTATATGCAAGTGGAGTATTGTATATATCATTGTAGTGATTAGTGCTTTGAAGTTGTCAAATAGCACGTGTAACTGGCCTTCATTCTCCTTCACTTGGTTGTTTCTAATGAAAGGGCAGGAATAGCATATGCTAGAAGGGTCATTTTGCTTGGGTTGCTGGAGTTTCTTAAGTTGCAGGGGACTTGTAAAACTTCACATCTCAAACTGAATTTATTTATTTACTTTACAGTCCCTCTTTCTCTATTTTCCACATTCACAAACTCAGGATCAGACTCATGTATTCAACTTTGTGTCTCATGTTCTTAATACTGGGGAATAAAATGTCAAGTAAATAGCCATCACTTCATCAGTAAAAATCTGAAAAAATAATAAAATGGAAATCAGACTTTTGTCTCTGACATTGTACAGGCATATGGAAAGGGCCTTTCATCTGGTGATACACATGCCATTCTGGTCTATTGTTATCTCATGGCTTAATCAAGTCTTTTCTTGGAAAAGAAAGGTACAAGAAAAGTTGTTATTTTTTCCTCTAATGTGTCCATAATGAGCCACGTTCCCGTACAAACGGAAAAGAGTTTTATGTCATGAATGCAACACCTCATAGATGAAACATTAAACTGAAGATCTAACCACATTTACCCAGTCTTACTTCCACTATTAGTAATTACCATCTGCCACCTTAATTCTTTGCAGTTTCAACTGAATGTATTAGTTTCTTCTGTTCAGAACAACTGGATAGTCTCAGGTGCAGTTTAATAGTTACTACCTTTCACTGGTAAATAAAATACCTTACAATACCTTACAACATATTTCTTTGCTGAAAAGTATTACAAAGTATTATGAAAAGTATTAGGAAGTCTGTAGTTCACCATTCACTACTTCAAAGGATGGTAATAGGGAAGTGATTTCCTGCAATTAGAACAGAAGGTTCTGCCATGTTGCCATTGAGGCATAGTCTTAAATTGTTGAATATTTAAAATGCTATCCATACATAAATACTATTATTGTGCCTAACAGCTGAACAGTTCAAAATCATTCATGTGACATTTCAATCCTGAATCTTTGGGAACTTCGGAAGTCTAGAGTAAAAATACTGTGATCTCAGTCTTAAGTACAAATGATGCTGTTAATTCTGCTGCACTAGGAAAAAATGAATTACAGTTATTATTTTCCTTGGCTTTAGGTATTTTAGTATGTGGTATTTCAGTATTCTTGATCTGTCAGTTTCTATAGTGGGGATTTGGACCATGTATGAGTTGGTCAAATGGATAAAAAAGGTAGTGGTTTTTATAAAATCTTTCTGTAAATCTGTAGATGAAATTTTGGTTTTGTGAGGAATAAGCCTGTCTTTTAGTGCTTTTGCTGGAGGATGTGAAACCTGACTGAATTCTTTTGATATTAATTGTTATCCAAATATAGGATTAAAAACATCCTTTGAGAATTTCCAAGCTAGTCAAAACAAGCTAAGTTGATAAAACCATGAAGAGAATCTAAAAAAAGAAGCAAGAGGGAGGAAATTTTGTGCCTGTAAATGCAGCTAGACATTTCAAGTTCCTCCATTTGCTAGTTTTTAATACCTTGCTTTATAAGTTATGTAATTTTAATGTTACAGACATCATCTAGAATGTGCACAGACTTAGCCAACATCATAAAAAAAAAAAGTATCTTCAGGAAAGATTTGAAAGATTAAACCATAATTTTACACACCATTTTAGAGTGAATGAATAATAGGAAACAGAAATATGATTTGGACTAAGTTTAGTAGCAGAAGCTAGCACTGGTAAAAGGAGAGCCTGAATATGAAAAATTGAATGGGACTGACTTATAGTGAATCTTACTTAAAGAAACAAGAAATAGAGAAAAAGGGGATCTACTGAAGTGTATAAAAGGTGTGATTTGCCAACTGAGCAGAAAAGCTTTGTTGACAGTACTGTACCAGACTCTGAGAATTAGCTGAAAAATTTTGTGTAATAATTTTAATATAGATAGAAAGAAAACATAGACTTTCAGTACTTTTCAGTACCTTTCTGATACAGGGGTTTTTATTGACAAAACCAGTACCTTGACAAGAAAGTACCTCTCTTTATCGTACTTTGAAGCAAAATTTTCTTCAGCTAAGCAGAAACTTTCAAAAACCCAGGCAAACCCAAAGAAATCACCTAATATTTTATGTACAGAATGTTTCCTTTAAGTTTCTAAGTGTATGCAATCTTAAGTTGATACATTGCATACAGAATAATATTCATAAAACTGCCAAGATTCTTCTGTCTTGTATTTTATGTCTGTCCTTCAGTAAAGGAATTAAAATACTTTAACCAGGCTAGTCATTTTGGGGTGATTTTAAGTTTCCAAGCTCATAAATTTTGAATTTTTCATCATTACACCAAGGCCTTTTCCAAAACACAGGCATAAGCAAATTGAGGCTTAAAGCCTTCCCTTGGTCAGCTCTTTTACAAAGGCTTTCTCCCCAACACACCCTGAGAGAAGGAGGTGTCAAAACTATTGTCCCTTTTCCAGAGGAAGAATGTTACATTCCATCTGGCTGTTCATAAGGATTTACACAGCTGAGGTCTTCCAGGAAAGGCTGTAAATCAAATTATGTCCTTCTCTTGTGTCTCTGTGAGTGTGTTGTGAATCATGGTGGTGGTTGGCTGCTTCACAGGGAAAGAGGATATGTGGTTCTTCCCCACTGCCTTCCTCTCCACTGGCTGGAAATCCACAGCCTGTGTTCCTGTGGCCACTTGGGATGAACCTAACCCACCCATTGTTTTGAGGGTAAATGTTGCAATAGTAGCTACTGGCTAAAGTGCAGGATTAGCTCCATCCTAAACATCTTCTTTCAGGTTACATGACCCCTGGTAAAAAGTGCTCTATATCACAAGTTAACCAAATATTTTGCTAGTTTTTCAAGATATGATGCCCCTGAAGTCCTTAAGCAAACCTGGGTCCCATTTTAGATCACAGAGATTGTTTTCTCATATATACATCAACCTCCTTGCATATTTGCTGCAAATTCTGTATTACAGTATTGTTTTCCTAGTATCTAAAATAATTCTAATAATCTTTATAAGCCAAATTTCTAAAACAGTAGCAGAACTGCTCATTTTTTTCTAGTGAATATCAAAATAATCACCTTATCTGTGATTTATTGAACTCACTACCAAGTATAAAATTTAGAGTGTCACGCTTTAAAAGTCATATTTTTGCAGCTAAATTGTATGTACTATTAAGCACAATATTCAGTCCTGTTATAAAACATAGGTGCATTTTTAAGCAGCATATCATAAAATTTACTGCAAATATATCAAAAGTCATATTCTAATTGAAGATGTGATCAAGGACTCCAAGGTATCTGTGGCACTTATAATATCTTCTCATTTTCACACCTTGATGATTCTAGATTCTGTATATTGATTACTTTTGGCAACTATATGCTCTTTAACAGCCATCACTGTTAGTAGAAACAGTTATGCTTACATAGTTAGCAAAGAAATTACGATTTTTTTACTTCAGGAGTTGACTTTGAAAGATGTTTTAAATCTAAATCACTCCACTGAGAACAAGTGCAGACTGAAAACTTGATGAGAACAGATATTTAAACTGGCATATGCCCAAGGGGCAAATTTTATCATAATGCTATTTGAATCTTTGAACATTTTTATCTGAAACTCTGAAAGTGTGTTAGGCTGTTGTAACTTCACATGCATAAACAGACCAACTCTGACAAGTTTTATTTAGGAAAAAAACCCATTTGGATTTGGCCCATATTTGAAAAAAAAAACCCTCAAGGGTATTTGAGCATATATTCATAAATTTATCTTAAGTGACATAAACTAAATATTAACCACGCAAAGTTGCCAGTATCTGTCCATTCTACTCTCTCTGGACAATCATTGAATTTTTGATCTTTTATTTTCAATAAAACATATTTTCAGCAGTGAATGTTGGTGGAAAGTTTTGCTTATTCGTGTCCACCCATTGTTTCACATGTTTCTCAGATTTCCAGAGAAATCCACATTTAGTAACTTTTAGTAGCATACACACACAAATATACACAGATTTATTTTACTGAAACTCAACATCTGCTGTTCTAAAGCAGAAATTTCTAGGGTAGCCTGTCTGAGCTATTACTTGACTCCTTTTCTATGTGGGCTCAGAATCCCATGTGCTCAGTCAAGATTTTAGAGCCACAGCAGAAACAGAAATTTTTTTTTTTTGAGTTTGAGTTCAGAAGTTGATGGAACACCCTAAAATAAATTAATAAATTAATTAATAAGTGAAAAGAAGGAATCCTAGCTGACTGAAAATGTCTTGGTGTACCAAGTTCGTGGTTGGATTTATAGATAGTGATCACTAACAAAGCAAATTGATTGAAATTCAGATCTTTTTAGTTAACTTTCCTTCCTTATATCTTATTCTTGCTCCCTCTCCCTCCCTGCCGTCTGTTGCTCTTCAAAACAGTTAAGGATTTCACCAGGATCACAAGTGAAATATAGAACAGGAGTGTGTGGGGAGACACTTCTCACAGGGCTTACTGCTGGGTCAGGCTCAGATAGCAGTGTAGGGCGACTGAAAGCTGGCACTCCATGGACACTGTAACTGACAAAAGTGGTAATGGTCAGCTCAAATGGTAAACCTCGAATGTGCCTTCTACCCCTGTGTTGTTTAGCAGTCGTCCCAATGATAAATATTTTGGATTTTTCGGATGATGTAGTATAAAATTGAGGCATTGGACTTACAAGGTTATTATCTTCTGCTTTCACCACTAGTCTATTTTGGTTTTTCTAGTTCTAGGAGTAGCAATGCAATATCACCTGTTTACTTCTGGTAGTGCAGGATTCAGTGGAGTAAATGCTACTTGCCTGCTGTACTGAGATGCTTTTTTTTTTTTTTTTTGGTGCCAAATTGCTCCACTGTGTTTTGCTTTTTTAAAAAAATCATGTTTGAAAAGCTAATTTTTCCTTTTTGTTATAGTCTTCTAAGAATCCTGTACTTTAACAATGACAGCTCAATATGGACGCTATTGCCAATTGTTGTTACTAAAGATTGTTGCTTCTGTTAATATCATTCTAACTTTGTCATTTTATTAAACTTGTATTACTGGTCTGAAAACAAAAATTACTGCTTTATTCCATTAAAGAGTGACTGGCATGGCACTCCTCTGATCTTTAAAAAGAAACTTTACTTTCATTGTATTTAGGCAGTAAATTAAGTGTTCCTATCTGCAGAATAAACTAACTTCTTATAAATATTACTGTGTTTAATTATCAGTCAGGTATTTGAGTTTCTGCTGTTATGCTTGATGTCTGAGAATGATTAAATGTGTAATAGAGAACAAAAGAAACATTGATGTGAACAAAGATACTATAAGATAAAGGTAAATTTTATCTTCTGCATGTTTTTATTCTTTTAAAATTCTTTTAATTACTTTTATATTCAGCATGATTTGGTGGCATTTCTTTTTTTTTTTTTTCCAATTTACTTCTTATTTTAGTCTTTTGGAACATCTTCTAGCAATGATTTAACCTGTAGTATCATTTAGTTCTAGTCTCATCTGTATACTTAAAGCAGCTGTTCTTCACTAGGGTGGTCACAAAAGGGAAATCAGATAAAACAATGTTTGAAGGAAAAATCTACTTGGACAACCTGCATTTTAAAACTGACTTATTCTTAAATGTCTTGTGGCACAGTGTACTTGACTACACTTAAACTTTAAATTCAAAGTGATGTTACAGATTTTGCTAGTTTTTAAGCCAATCTATTATAAGGCAACAGCGTACAATGCTGAGTGTTGTATGACCTTCTGTATGTGTATCTACATTATGAAAAAAAACCCAACATTTTCACTAGGTCATTTGGTGAAATATAGGCTAAAATACTAAAAGACTGCAAGATGCTTATTGCCATCTTACACGTTTGTATTTCAGGTCTAGTTACTTGTGCGTTATATTTTTTTTGCCCTTTTTTTTTTTTTTAGCATTTTATCTGCATTTTTAATTAAGCCTTTCTTAAAGTACCTCAGATGCTCCTCATTTCATGATAATTATATTTACTCAAGGTAGTGTAACCAATATGGGAGATACAATGGGGACTGCATCACATTTAGAAATTTAGACTTGTTCCTTAAACACTTGGAAGTAACTGCAACAAAAATACGTGTGATAGCAGTGTACTTTGCCATATCCCATGGGCAGCTGTAAATGTTAATGACAGTTAACCTAAGATGGCTTTAAATGTAAAATGGGTTTTCTGACCAGGAGACAGGTGGTATGCCATATTCTTTTATAATCACCCCATAGCATGCTTTATGAACCATCACCACACCAGAGAGAAAGAATAGCTCATCTGGGCATGTACACTTCATTTCTTTTTCCTATTTTTCCTCTTTACAGTCATGTTATAGAAACGAGACAGGCATTTAGCACAGAATGCCTTAATCCTTGGTTTATGAGCCCTAAGAAAATCACAAGTATGGTCAATGCTGACAATCCACATCATCCCTTATGAAATGGAGAAAAATGTTGAATAAAGAGATAGAAAATTGCAAAGGAAAAAAGTTCAGATCTGTTGAAGAGCTCAGCACCATGTATTCTGAAATACTATGACTTAAAGCTATGACATGTAACGGAAGTTTAGAATAGTGTATTTATGACTGCTTACATTTGAGGACAGTCATTTCAGTTTGGAAGAAGGGGGCAAGAGGAAGGTGGCTGTGATCAGGTCAGCTTGTCCTTTCTGTCATTGCTGTTGGTTTGGCAAATTTTCCTGGAGACTGCAAGGGTATTAAGTAAATGTATTAACTTGTACAGGCTGCCCTTCCTATATTAGATTTGAAGTCCAAGCAGTTCAGAGCACTGTAGAATAACCAAATACTACTAGAACTGCAAACCATAAAGATAGATGCAAGAAAATGGGATCATTTTGTCTTTTACAAATTCTGCATGTAGTAAGATGAAATAGCCCTGAATTAAGGAATAGACATATGTGCCTAGTTTTTTCCAAATATGACAATTAATGGGTTAGTTTGCAAATCTGTTTTTTTTTTCTTATTAAGTAGTCAACAACAATAAGGTTTAAAAGTTACTTTCACACTTTTCTAACGTAAAAAATGTTTTTAAACATTGAACAAGAAATATATTAAGGAAATAAACAGAATATATTTAAGTTCATCTTTTTGCTAGTTCATTTATTTGGGCATTGATTCTTACTCTTCAGTAGAGATACTGCACAAGCATCCATATTTATTGCAGAGGACTTCTTCCTGATGTGTATTGAGGCAAAGACTTCTGTTTGCAAAGTATCAGCTAATTAAAATAAATCTAAAATAGAACATGAAAAATGTTGATTTCCAATTCAGTGAATTCTAGCAATATTATAATAAGTTTGGTTTTAATTCCTGAAAAACATATTAAAATTAACTTTTCTCCCATTTACGTAATGCGTATAAGTAAACTTCCTTCCTACTGTGAGACAGTTTCATTTATTGTTATTTGTAAACAGCTTAGTAAAGATGCAGAGTGGATTGGTCTAGAAACTCCTTGAATAGTTTCTTTTGAAATAACACTACATACGTTAAGCTCAATTACACATCCAAACAGCCACAACACACTTTTGGTAATTTATTCATTGATTTAACATAGTACCCAGAAGAGTCATGCCTGCTGTCAATTTTGTAATATATTATGTTTTAAATATACTCATGCTCACCCATGCACGCCATTAAGGTGTGCATAAACCTGTGTTTTTCTCTCTTGACAGCTATAAATGTTTGTTATTATTACACAAAACATATGTTCATGTTGTTTTTGTCTAAATTATTCTATCTGGGGCTATAAAGTTTTAATGTTATTAGTTGCCCTTAGAATTTTAATGTTTCACTGCTGTAACCTTCTTAGGATTTCTCTGCAATTAAATAGAAACTATTTCACTGCAACCTGGAAGAACAATATATTTTATACAAATAAAAAAAATCCTTCTTGCTGCATTTTCTTCCAGTGTAGCAAACTGTCTAGTTGACAACCTTCTATATACAGCAGTCCTACCTATAGTATTTTCCAGAACTGAATAGACTATTATACTTTCCTGTAGTCTTCTCATTAATAAAAAAACCCTAGCTTAACTCATTTAAGACAGAAGGTAAGTCATAAGGAGTTTGCTTTGAAAGCCTTCTCCCTGTTGCTCTCTGTTGTCTGCTTACTCAGAAAAGTAGCTTCATTACAGAGGAACCTCAATCAATGTAACAGATAAACAATGAAAAAAACTGAGGCTTTAGGAGATGGAGTATTAATGTAGAAAAATCATTTGAAGACATTTCTCCTGTGTTGTCTTCTAAATAGAAGCGTTGTTGGCAATAGGAAAATGTATTGCTTCCCTCCACCTTTAAATTTTCAAAGCCTCTTTCAAAGGAAAGAGAGCAGATGGAAATTCATCCAGGACATTAAAAGATATTTACTGCTTTTAAATGAGCAAAGGACTCATTTAGGACATTCTCTTCCATATACTGAATTAAGGCATTATATGGACTTTTTTTGTGTGTTTTGTGCCAAAATACCCTGTCACAGAGGAAGTAACGTACAACAGTGCCATACAGATTTTAAGTATATGACATTTTTTATCTTGTTTCTAAGTGTAGCACACTGGTATTTCTACTAGATTCATCAGGTTTTGTTCCACAATCTGACCACAGCACACTTCATGTGAAGAGGTACAAGAGTTATCAGAACATTCAAAAATGATTAGAATATTACTCTCTTAAATTGATTAGGCAAGATTTCTTTTAGGAAAAAAAGAATAAGGTATTTCTAACTGAATTTGTGCAAAATGCTTGAGATACTTCAACCTGAGAATTTGAATCGGAAGGTGTTTCAAGAATCTTATATTAAAAACTTGAAATCAAAATAACCTCCCTGACATCTTAAAGAGAGAGATGAAAAAAAGACATAGTTAATGGCATTAGTAACTATTTTTGATTGGTATTTTTGAAATACAGCATATGCAAGATTCATAATGCTTTTTGAAAAAAAGTAATTTTTACGGAGAAAGAAACTGAGGCAGAGAGGAGGAAGAGCCTTCCCCAAAGGCACGGGGTGAATCATCAGGCCAGCTGGAATTAGAATTCAGAAGTCTTCCAGACTTGTGTTGAGCTCACTGAACCAGTAATGCTCACACTTCTGCAGTAATAAAGATCCTTTAACATTTAATGCTTCCAAGACTGCCAAAAAGATTTCTTTCTTTATGAAAATTAATTCTGTCTGCCCAAATTTAATTTGTCTCCCCCCTTGCTCTTCTTTATTTGTTCTTTCATTCACTTTTCCCTTTGACATCCATTATGCTCCTGAATCTTTCTGTCTCTTTATAATTCATTTTTCTTTTCTTCCTTTTTTCACATGCTGTTAGAGAACTGTGCCTTTTCATCCCCAACAATATTTCTCTTTTTGTTCCTCATTATACCTAGGTATCTCAAACTTGCCCTCAGAACTGCTCTGTCTTACAAGGCCACAGTTGTTGCTCACAAGCAGTGTTTCATAGCACCCTAATTTTCAAGATTTTAATTATATCTGAAGCTTTGCCAATTATATGGTGAACTTCTGCATTGGAAAGAATAAGACCACAGCCTTCTATCCTCAGAACTGAAAAGCCTGCGATAGAAGAAAATGTACCATTTGTTGAAGAATAGAGATAACAGGGAAAAAGCAGTGTGTCAAGGTACTTGGTTAAACAATAATCTCTTACAGAGCACTCATTACTGCTAAATAATTGACTGTGTTGGGAGAAAGGTTTCTATGTGAAGAGAGGTTCAAGAAGGTCAGTTGTCTAGTGGTAATGACCGTAGCGGTCATTAAAGGGTATTAATGCTATTAAGAACAAAACTTTAACTTTTTATTGAAGTTTTTATTTAAATTATATTAACTTTGATTCAACTTTTAATTGAGGTGCAACCATCCAAATTCTATAGTCAGGAACCAAGAAGTAATGAACATAAAATTACATGTTCTTCTGATAGGCTGATGGGTCTTTAATATATTATAATTTCAGAAGTCTCTACAGAGCAGTTATTAGTATAAAACTATTCAGAGGTATTCTATTAGAATTAGGATTGGATGGCTGATCCAGGAAAAAATCCCAGCTTGACCCATAGCAAATGCAGAGAGTATATTAGAAAGTATATTTTCTGAGTTAAAAAGAATTTCTTTTCATAAATGTAGTTGCATGTGATCTCAAAACACTTGCTAAGTTAAAGCAAAAATCCTCTGATGCCTAAAATGATCTGCCTTATAAGCCTGATACACAGAGGGAGCAGCACTGATTTCATTCTGAACTGAGTTTGTAGTTCCATACTAAGTTCAGTACTTGTCATATAGAGAATCTCATGCTGAAAGTAAATAGGGACAGTATTACTGTTGTCCTTCCAGCTACTACCAGAATCAGAGTTAGGGTATTGGAAGGGCTCCCAGAAACCTGAAACATGAGCTACTAGGTGGAAGGACTGAGTTAATACTGAGTAGCTCTCCTACTGCAACTTTCTGTGTTGTCATTTTCTCTAGGACGTTTCAGGAATAGGCTGCTGAGGAAGTCTGAAGTGCTGAGGCACTAGAGGAAATATGAGACTGTTGAATAAACTTTTAGGGGACCACAGGAGCATCACATGTCATGCCACCTTCTAGTTTTCTTGCAACAGAATTTTTTGTCCTTGTGTTTCTAACCTGAGGACACAGTAACATGTAAAATAACAGCAATCAAATCAACATGCTGCCAGAACAAAATGCTAAACACTGTTTCATTCACACGGAGGAATGATGAGCAAAAAATAGGGCCAATATATGATAGGAGTTAATCACATTGCCAAAGGCATGTCTGGGCAGGTGCTAAGAGACTTTGGTAGGAAAGAAACAGCATAGCATACAGAGGATTGCAAGCTGAACAGAATGCTCCATGCTGTCATGGCAACTTTTCAAGGTACAATTTGAAAGCCAAAAGCTATATTGTGTTTATGAAAAACTGTGACATTAAAAGAGATCTAGTAGTCCTATAAAGTTGCAGGGAAAAAAATCTCAGAGTAAGCTATTTGTAACAAAGGAGAATATGCTGTCAATTGCTGCTTTTGTATTAATGCATCAAATAAAAACATTGATATCAATCAGTATTTATTATTGCATTATCATCTGAAAGGTTTTTTTGCAATGAGTAAAACTCAGTTACTTGTACTATTAGTGCCAATTGATCTTACTACAAAAATATATGTTCTGTGTTTTGGAAATGTCCTGGGTGTTTCCAAAGCCTCCAGGACAATGTTCAACTTTCATTTCTGTTGTTTGCTATATATTTCCATAGTTTCATTGTGTGGAGTTATGCACCATTCTATGAAAGCATCTTCTGCTCCTAAAATCTTTCAGACTCATAATTATGGACTTGAGGAATAGTTTGTATTAAATTGGTCAGCTGCCATTTTCTTGCAGGGAAATTTGCTGTAAGAACTGATAATGGATTTTTTTCTCCAAAAAAAAAAAAAGGTAAACTGCTTTACATTTTTGGTAGGAAGCCAGGTTTGTGTCATTTAGACATGTCACATCATTATGAAAGCATCATTCATCATAACACAGTATAACAATGTGATTTGCTGAGCTGCTGACTCCTCTTGAAAAATTGTGAAGTGATGTGTGCATATTTCCATGCATAGAACTATTTCAGTATTATAGAGCATTTTCCTGGGGCTGCCTGGTCTAATGTATTACCCTTGTAACTGGGAGAAGATAGATTCTAAAAAGTGATGTGCAAGTTTTTGTAGTTCTTCATAGGTATATGACATTTTCAAAAAATCATAGAACAAAGTACTAATCAGCATTCCATAAGGTCAATGCACAAAAAGTTAAAAATCATCTGAACTGTTTCTGCTGTGTGTTTTCTGAAAATCAGCCAGTAATGGGTATTCTGTAGCATTCAAAACAATTTATTCCTCTGCTCAGCAAACCTGAAAGCTTTTTTCTACTCTCTTCCCTAAATTTACCTTACAGCACATTATGCACAGTTGTTCTTGTCCTATGCCCAGACACAGAGGATCTTTACTTTGTCCTGTGTAGCAAGCTTTAACGGATTTGAAGATCACATCAATTTGTTCTTCTATTTCACATTGCATGGGCTTGTCCTGTCAAACTATAAACATGGTGTAAAACTAATAATAAACGAAAGTCAAGATAACTTCCGTGGTAAACACAAACAAACAAAAGAAGTCTCTAGAGTCTAGGTTCATTTAATCCTTTACTCTTAAAAACTTCTATTTTCTTCTTTAGTAGACGAGACTTTCTGGGCAACCTCTTTATGAGGACAAAGTTTCTTTTCATTTGTTAACTATGTAGAAATATTCCTTGATTGTACTAGGAATGAGCTCCTGCACTTAACTTGCTAGTAAACAACTGTTTACTCAAGGAGCTGTACCTTTTATCCTGTACTCCTTTTGTTGCTACTTTAAATTCTTCTTAGTGTGTACCTTTTCCTGGACCTTATGTTCTATAGTAAACATGCATGTTTAGAAAAATATGTTTAAAAAATATAGGCTAAGCCAGTTGTTCCTAAATTTTTTACTGTGTCTTGACTAAGCCCAATGTCACTAGCAGTTCTAACAGTTCTAACAGCTTTGGGGTGTTCCTCAGTTTTCCTTTTAAGAAGACCTTAATAAAAGACAAATAGATGAGTAGCTGGGGAGGTGTAGAACTGATCAGATAAAGGCAAAAATACTTTAAAGTACTCATCGCTTAAGTATTAGGACATGTATTTATCTATGTTATGATCTTATTGAAGACAAAGGTTAACATAAGCAGAGTTAAGAAAGTTCTCAAAGACTGCCAGAATTGAGATGTCTGTAGAAACATACCATGTTAAATGGTAAAAAAAAAATTGGTCGTCATAGAAGTTTGGAGAAATGGAGGAAAATGGCAACAGAAGGAGAAGGCACAACATGCATGAATCATGGTAGCTAAAAATTACGAATCAAAGTCATGTTTGTTCGAATAGTTACAGTCCTTTCTCATCTGCCTCTTGGAAGTGTGTAGGCTGAAGTAAAGAAGTTGTGGGGAAGGGAGGTGTCTGAAGCAGGCTGAATCTGATGAAAAATTGAAAAAGCTATGATAAAAATATAATGAAATGAAGCAATATAAAGTAAAATAATGGGACAAGAAATAAGGTTGCTGTCTTTTTCTAGTTAGTGACCATCTTATCTAAGCAAGCGAGAGGGATCTAACCTTGCTGAGGTCAGAGCTTCTCTGCATTACCTGTCATGGAATGGGTATTCTTCTTTTTCAGACGTGGTAAAACAATGGGTAACATGCATGACACCAGCAGATGATGCAGTTCTGAACGATACTGAAGATATATATGAAGAAGTTACAGCTGTGAAAACACAGCAGGGTTTTCACACAAAATCAGGCTAGGCAGACCTAAAACTTATTTCCTTGGTACAAGCTGATGCTGAGATCAGAGCTCCCCTGGAAAAGCTAAGATGTTCTCAGGAACTTTTCACAGGGGAGTGGTAGAGATAAGGGCTATATGAGCAGTCTAGAATGAGTATTATGCCCATGAGTATTAGTACCAGGGCATAAGGTGCCTTTCATGTTTCTCTGGGATTGCAGTCTCTTTGAAGTGTGCAATGCAAAATAAAATAAGGCAAATATTCATGCTGTCCATTTTAATTTGGGAATTTTGTGGAAGATAAACGGAATAGAGTTAGTTCCTTCCTTATAAGAGCACTAATAATATTATCCTCAAAGAAATGGAAAAAACACCTTTAAAGGTCCTTGACGATATGAATAAACACAAGTCATCTTTTGATAACTCTTATATGAATTGAACTGTTAGGCTCACATGTGCTATGTGAGCGATATTGTCAGAAAAGTCAAATGACCACATGTATTGATTTTTAACTGTAATTGAAATAGCTTAGTGTCACATGGTATCTGTTTTCAATTTGTGACTTTGATTTGTAGGGATTGTGAACAAATCTCACCATCACATGTTACATTTGTAAACCAAAGTTTTAAATTGTTTTGATCAGACATATGTAGAAAATCACAGCTGCACTGCAGACTTGCACCTGTGCCTGGATTTCGTCTTTTATAGTCTCTATTCAGGGCACATGCGTAAACTATGAGAAAATTTATGGTGTGGGAAACCTGTATTAGTAGTATGTGTACCAGAAACAAGTGGAAAGGAAGTAAGATGTGTTTCTGTTTTACAGTTAGGGAATCAAAGGCAAAGATGGCGGCATCCTTAAGAAGTTCTCAAAGCAGGTCAGGAAAAGGCAAAATCAGACATGTATGTGCTTACTCTCAGTTCCTCTCTATGTAGACTCTGCAAGTCCAGTTTGCTTTGGTTTATGGTCCAGTGCTTATTATTTAAACATGGCAGAATGTAGTGCAATATATCATCAGTTAGCAAAGGCAAGGAGTGGTGGAAGAGATCCCCATGGAGTGGTTAGCAGTGATACTATTTCTTTGGCATCTAAAAGCTTGTTTACATGGTGAGCACTTAGGAAGTCTTACCAGATTAATGAAATTATTGTGCAAAAGTTAAAGAACATTAAACTTCCATATGGAGTCACCGTAGCTTGCTCTAACTCTTTTGAGAAGGATTAAGCTACAGCAAGTTAAAGCCACTTTAGTCCTGAATGAATGTCCACATGGGTGTTAATGCACTTTAACTTATGCACATCAGTTTTGAAGCATTAGTTAATTAATCTTATCGTTATACTAACAAGTGCACAGAGACCTTCCAGAGTCTTTGATTCCCAAAGAACTAGTGAGTTAGTTCTTTTTGCATCTCTCCTAATATGACATTTTCTGAAGGAACATATTCTTAAATATTTCAATTTCAGTATTTAAACACATAATTTTTAGATGTGCAGTTTTATTACTTTGCTTATTTAAACTTCAAAAGCTCCATCTCAAGTAGATGATGCATGTTGACATAATAATGGTGTCAGAGTAGAACTCTGTACAATTCAATAAATCACAACCATCTTTAAAAGAGGAAAAAAAATAAGCAGGGCTAGGTATATATTTTCTGCACGATACTATGATTTTGGATAAGTATAAAAACTATTAAAATTGTATTTACCAAGTTAGGCAAATAAAAAACAAAGTAGTATGTGGAAATATCCCTGAAATTTGATGGTTTCCCCTGGCACTGCAGTTGAATTTGATTAAAATATTTACCTTCCAGATAATTTTTATTTATTTCTGAAACATGCTTTTGAGTAGATGCTACACAAGACATACCTGTATTTAGAACAGAAAACTGGTATGCAAAGAAAGAATGAATACTGGTAGGTAGTATTGTTATTACCCAAAATAGAAATAATTCCTCTAAAGCTGTTTGGATGTTGAAAAGTAGCCAAATGGACGTTAATTTAAATGGAGGCACTTCAAGAACAAAAAGATGACAGAATTTACTGGTCTGACTTCATTTATCTGCAATTGTTTTCTTAAATGTTCATCTTGACTGCAGCTGTTTGAATAGGAAGCTGTCTAGCTATAAAAAGGGAACTTTGCAAATTCCCTGCTTTTTTTCCCTCCTTGCCTAACCTATCATTGTGTAATTGATAAAAGTAACCCTCAGATAAAACTGCCTGAAAAGATATACTTGTTTTCTCCCATCCCAGGCCAAGAGATATCCAGAACTTTACTTTAAAAAACTATTTATATTGTTAAATAGATATTAATTTATCCCCTTGTATGCTTTGTTGTTCAGATTGTGGACCATGCAGAAAAAAGCCCCAAAAATGAACAGAACAAACCCCTGAAACAAAACCAAGATAAAGTCTGAAAAGGGAAAAGATATCTTTATTCATCATGCATGCAGAGTTGTCAGTTCATTAAAGTATACCTATAATTAAAAACTTAAGTTAATTAAGTTTTTGGTTTTTTATATTCTCGTTATCATAAAAGAGAAGAAAAGAGTCTGGAGGGATCTTAATGTCTCACAACTATTGCTAGTTGGAAAACCTCCCATCTTTTTCTCTATGAAATACTCTTACTGAAAAAAAATAGAGCACGGTTTTTCAAGATAAAAACTGAAATGTTGTAGGTCATAATTTATACTAGAAAATGGTTATAAAAAGTTGTTGTAAAGTACTTTTTACAAAACTATAAAATATATTGTTAAAGAATACAAAAAACAGTCAGGAAAATGAGTACATAGTATGACATGTTGCTTTGCAGTTTTGTCTTCTGTATACTTTTTGTTCTAACTGATTTTTTCCAGTCCTAACTGATTGCTTTCTGCAAAGGAATAAATCAATTACTGCCAGTGACCATAGTTTGACATAAGGAAAAATGAACCTTTTCACCTCTAGGATTTAATCTCAATGATGACGTAGTATATTTGTCTCTCTGTATATTTTTCAAAATATATTGTTAAATAACACATTAAAAAATGGTAGTTCTGGGAAATTATCAACATTATCAACATGCTTTACACAACACAGAAAAAATTTGCATTTTGTTAATTTTAAGTAGTTGATCTTAATGGGTTTGGCAATAACTGCTATTGACAGTTTTATACTTAACAGTAGTAGCAGGTTTGGCTGGTTTTTGCAGTAAGTTTCTGCACTTGAAATTTCATCAAAAGAATCTTTTCAATGAACTTATGAGCTGAGAGAAACTTTTGAAGAAGGAAGTCAAGCTGGTTTGTACAGATCCCGTGGGAATGAGTGTTGAACTGCAGCCTTAGTTTTGCAAGCTCCCATTTATATACTTTGTATCGATATTCAGACTGTGATAAATCAGGAAGGGCAGCTAACTTTAAATTATTATTCACTTTGAATTTTACTTTGAATTTTCTACTTGAATGTGATCTTTACTTTTTCTTCCATGTGTTAGGTGGTCTGGTTTCCAAAAAATAAAAGAAAAAAATCTATTACACGTTGTAGAGTTTTAGTGCTCTCAAATAATTTAAAGCAAAGACTGGGATGAATGGAGAGGTTTTTTCTGTTTTGGACTGATTTGTTCATCTTGTTTTTTGTATAACTGACATCTTTTCTGAGCACGGGTAATTCACCAGACATGTGCGTGCGCGCACACACACACACAGAGTAGGTTTTCATGAGGAATTAAATGATTCAAACAAGATGATCAGTTCTGTTCCAAGTGGCAATGGACAAGGGTTCTGCAACGGTGGCTTCAACTGTACAATATGAGCCTCCCCAATGTACTGTTTTGCTGAATTCTTGTAATTTGCTGGCACATACACAATATGTTAAGGATCCATTGCTATCAATTATTAGCAATTAGTTACAAAACATCTCTATATTGTCTTAATTATGTACAAAGAAATGTCTGCCTGCATAAACATTTCTTCATCTGCAGAGACAGTTTCTACTGACTATTTACAAGTGTATTATCTATGTCCAATTTGGTCAGCTTTGGAGCAGTAAGTGGTGGAAAGTCTCAGGTCCTGCCAGGTTGTCCACCCAGGATGCTAATCAGCACTTTGAAGTATACAAGCAGCCTTTGTCAGTTGATCTAGACACAGCAGGAGCTGCCTGCAGGATCTCCAGGACTGAGTCACAACAGTTGGAGAGGTCCTGAAACAATTAGGAAAGCACTTTTTTGTGAAGGTGGCAAGGCAGTCGGGCAGTTGCCTCTTAAGTTGGTTTGTTGTCTCCAATCAGCCCATAATCTCTGTTCAGAGACTAGGTAACATGTTCCTGAGCCATCTAGGGAATTAATGACTAAGTACACTGGATTTGCACACAGGCCCACGATGACCTTGATTTCCAGCTGCACCACAATTACAGCTTTAGCACAAAGCTGAATTTGGTCCTTATATTATACCTATATCTTATAGGTATATCCATATATATATCCTATATCCATAGCCCTTGCCAAAAATCTCTGCTGTGAGAGACTAATTTAAGGCAGGAAGAAATGAAATATCTCTTGCAAAGCTATGTAACCGTGAAAGAAAAAGAATTACAGAGGTGTTAGTATGTAAGAAACAAAATTCTTTGTTTTGGCATATTAAAATATAAGCATGAAAGAGAGAGGATTTGTATTTGTGTATTTCATTGTCTTTTTCTATTTATGTATCTGTCACTCCAAAATCTGGACTGAATGCACAATAGAGATTAATTAAAATCAGAGTTACTTCAGAAAGCACTTCCTATAATAGAGCTGTATTAGTAAATTAGTTGTGACTAATAGTCTTTTGTAGATGGATTAGAGGAATGAATTAAAATGTAATCTGGAAAAGCATTGATAGAAATTATGTCCGATAAGTCCAAGGTAACTTCTATACTTGACTGGAAATAGAATGCCATTATGCCACTGTGCGCTCCTACAGGAACACAGACTACAAAAAGTAGCTGTGGTCTAGGCTGTCCATTTACAAAAAATTCATTAGCAAGAAAAATCAAAAGCACAAACGATGCCCACTTATCAATTAACTGAGTCTATCATTGGCTTCTACTCACCTAATGCCCTCTGCTTGTGTATCTCTACCAAAGAATAAATTAAGCTAATGTTATATGTAGGTATGTATTTTCTATTTCTAATACATTTTTATCAGTATCTAAGGGGTTGTTATCATATAATTTATTACTGTGACAATTTACTACTACTCATCTGGTCAGAAAATTTGATCCCAAGTAATTTGTTAAAAAGGGCTATATTTTTCAGGTTTCAGATCTGCCTAGAGGCAGATGAGGTGTCCCTCTTAAAAGTTACTACTGTAGGCTATTACCTGCAGGATATTTTCCAGATTATTTACCATGTGAGAAATAGTGCATGACATAATAATTTTATAAACATTTTTTTGGAATATAATAAATCTAAGACAATATAATATACGTCTCAAACCGTTAATTCCAGAAATACTTATAAATTAAGGAACAACGTTTCTGTACACACAAAGGTGACTAATAAAAGTATTCAGATTGCATGTGTCAAGTTTCTGAAAGACCTTTCACAAATTAAATTTGTTTTGGACTTCTCAAATTCCATTTGCAAGCTTTTGAAGAAAGCTTGTTCGGAAAGACCATAGTGAAACTAGTAAACTAAAAGCATCTTGCATCATTAATTCACTATTTGAACATCAACACTGAAGTTTACTTTGAGACACATACCAAGTTTAGCAACACTTCTTCATGGTTTCCATGGAAAGCTTTTTTAGACTGAGCACTTTTCAAGTCCCAAAAGCATCATGTATTTAGACATTGGAATCAAGGGCAATTTTTAGAAAGAGATAGGTTTAAAGGGAGATTTGTATGAAGATTCAGCAGCTGCTTGACACGTAGGATTTGGAGGCTGATGAAAGCGTTAAGAAGTAGTACGAAGAAAGTATAAAGCTGGGAGTGGGACTTGATAGAAGATGAAATTCACTGCTATGAGAAAGGCCAGCACAAAATCTATACATCACTTAGATCTTACTTAATCCCTCAGCGTAGAGGTTTATATAGCTATGAGCTGTTTGAAGAAATTATGATAGAGCTTAAGTGGGACTCATGCAGAGCACTGATCTTGTGCCAACTCATTGCAAAATGAACACTTACCATATTGAGGGGGATTGTGATGAGTCTTAGGAGTCATATGGAATATATATATATATATATATATATATATATATATATATATATATATATTGAAATGAGAGTACAGGTATAGAAGAAGTCAGATGATGAAGACCTTGAGAGTAAAACAGGATGAAAGGAAAAAATATTAGGAAGTATAAAGAAAATAATATTTCTAGATGTACCTTTTTTAAGTAATGGCTCTCCTCAGACTAACATAAAAATTAAATTAAAAGAAAAAAAAGGTCTCTAACACCTATCTTGTTTATACTAATCAGGGTTAGCTTTATCCTAATCAACAATCTTAGATTCAATCTGAATAATATTTCATTAGCTTTTCAGATCTACCTTTCCTGTCTAGGTCTAATTATATCTAATGGAATGTAGTTCAACTCACTATATTAAATCATTAAAAAAACCTCATCATTTTAAATGATTATGGGGCCTGGGGAAAGAATAGTCCCTCCTTCTTCTAAGACCTAAAGGGCTTGCCCCAGATACTTGTCATCATTTTTCTCCAGCCTACTGTGTTTGAAAAGAAACTTAATATATTTATTTTCATTTTTAACCATCTGTAAACAACTATGTGAGTACAAACATAAGCATCTGCTCTAATCAATCCTCAGAGAAAGTTACTTGTTCATAGAATTCTGCATTGTCTTAAAATGAGATATTAAAATTTTAATGCCTTTGTATTATACCTTTTTGTCTGTTCAGTGTTTTGCATATTCTATTATTTATAAAAGGGTTAAAAAATGCACTGAACTGTATTCAAATGGGTTATGTATGGAATTGCCAAGCTAGTCAATACCATTCACCTATGTTGCAAATATTAGACATACAGACATATATCACTTAAAGGATGTTTACCAGAGCAAGACATAATAAAAAAATAAAGTGAAAGAAGAAATTCTAATTATTTTAGAAATTATTAGTCCCAAGCAGATTAAAACTCTGAACAGTGATAAGGAGCCTTTGCTGGAGAATCCACAGAAAAATGTAACGTACTGGTGGATCCCAGGATAGGTCCTAGATATTTAGGAAAGCAGTAGGGCAGAAGCCATATAATAGTGAAAGATGCTTGAACATCATAAGACAGGCTTGAGAAACTGTTACATCTGTATTTCATTTCTTCATGTTTGAGTAGCTGTTAGATGTGTCACATTTTCAGGGCTGAAAATACGGTTCAAGGATTCCCAAGAATTTAAGGAATTCTTGGAAAGAACTATAGTAATAATAGTGCAGGTTTTATCACTGCTTATTTATTTTGCTGGCAACTATAATTCTGTATATGTGTGGCTGTTGTATTGTGAGCCCAAGAGAATAAAGCAGTACAACATAGTGATTCCATATTTTATGTAGTAAAGTTGGAGAACAGATGCACGTGTCTTGAGAAAGAAGGGAGAGACCCTACTGTGACATTCTAAGGAATTTTGTCGTGAGCTTAGATATTACATCTATTTATGTGAAGAGGCACAGAAGTCGTGTTAAGATATTTATGCTGAAAAATGTTTTCCCAGCTTTTTGGCCACTGAAGAATCCAGCTCTATCATTAAGAAAAGAAGTGGTGAACAGTAGATTTCTGGAAATGTACAACCATTTGTAGAGACAAACAAGAGATCATTAATAGAGTATTTGTTTGATGGAAACTGTTCCATAAGACAAAAGGCTGTTAAATAGATTAATAATTAACTAGATATCAGTATTATTTTACTTGGTTTTTTTTTTATGTTTGCAAACCAACTTTACTACTATTTTGTTCTTGTTATACTTGTCTATATATTGATGATAAGAGAACAAAATTAATATGAAAAATTATACTGCAGTGGTTAGGTCTATATTTGCAGAGGTTAGGTCTGTATTTTGTAACTTCAGCATTGTCATTTTGGAGTCTTACACTTATTCCCCACTTGCGTTCAATAATGGGCTTGCAATCAGGAGCACTGTATTAGCACAGTTTTGCCAAAACTGTTTTATCTCTAGAAGATTTTTATCTACATTGGTGGAGAAGCTGTGTTTCTGATTAAAATTTTAATGTAATTTCTTGCCTTCCTCTTTCAGTCAAAAGAAGGTGGTTTTTTCACTGATACTTCCTCTCTATGGCTGTCTATTTTTCTCACGGATTTTATTTGTAGATTTTATTTAACAAAATGCAAAAAGAAAATCCTTGAAATTAGATATCTACCTTTTGAATGGATGGCACCAATAGCAGAAAATTTGGAAAATGTCTGTGGGTAAAATTGTGGAAGTTACTGCTATGCTATGCTGCATGAAAAGTTATGTCCTGGCTGCATGTAAAAGTGAATTGTTGAATAAAAAAAGGCTCAATAAGCCCAGGTAAATGTATTAACATAGGAATATATTCTTATATTGATTAAGAAATATTTCTTTTCTTTACTATCTTATGTAAGGCTGTTATACTTTAGAAGAAATGCTGTTATTTGTTTAAATGAAGCTATGAATGTTCTAATAGGGTATATCTGTGTGTACACCTCCCAGGGTAAATGCATGATGGTAGTATAATACACTGGAAAATAGTCAACACAACAAAAAACTCAGATTATGTTTGCAGTCTTCATTGTTTCATCTTTTTTTTTTTTTGTTAAGATAACCACAGCCTGAGATAAGATTAGTGTATGTAAAAAAATTGACAGTTAAGTTAAAGAATGCTTGTATATGTATGTGTGTATATATATATATGTATATAATTATATGTATAGGTATATAAAATATGCATAACAATATATAAAGGAAAGAGAAATAATAGACCAAATACCCTCTTAGTCTTGAAAAATTGAAATTCTAAGCTTTTCTTTCTGTTTAAAATATGTTTTTATATAGTTTTATCCAATAATTCTTTGCTGAAAAATTACTTTCAGTCTCTTGGTTAGGGCCAGGAACACAGACTCTGCTTTTCTTTTTTTTTCCTTTACTCAGAATATTGTTCTTCTCACTGGGTGATGGGCAGGGAACCCTCTTGCTTCTTCTCCAGCATCAGGAATCTCACATTTCTGTTTCTTGTTGCCCAGCTTCAGCAGGAAGAGCTGCTTTCATGCAGTCTGTCTGAGCAGTTACTATAAGAAATAAAATCTCTATTTTCAGCTTCCCAAGAGAATGCTGTAATTACCAAGCTATCAAGAAACAGATTAATTGTAGCAGCTCAAATCCTAGATTTTTTTTTTTTTTAAAGAAAACAGTGGTCTACTTTTTCTGTAGAGCAACCTATAGGGATATCTTATGTGCGTTTTGTCCAGGAGGCATTTTACAGTCTGAATTCCAGATTTCCATGACATCTATTTTAGGCTTATAGGCAACAGTGGGAAATTTGGCCTTTCTTCATAATTTCCTATCGATTCTTTATTTAATGTTCTGCTCAGTACACTGAATGTCAGAAATCCCCTTCTCTCTACCCAGCTGCCTCCTTGTAAAGAGAAGTTAGCCACCTTGCCTGCACTGTGAACTCTATTTCTAAATTCCTTCCCGTGTGTATGTCTTGATCTGGGTCTGACATGTCTCTCTAATTTTACATGCGTTTTAGGGACATACTATTCAACATGTGTATAAGTCATGGCAAATTCAGGATTTTAGGTACAACTTTGTACTGAAAGAAAGATAGATTAAACAGCAGGGAGCCTAGTATTAAAGTGCTGAATTGAGTAGGTGTAAGTCAACAGAGAGTTATGCATAAAATTTTTCCTGACCTTGGGAAGGTCACTTAAGTAAAAATATTCAAACCCAAGTGTTTAAGCCTGCATACTTAAATCAACGCTTTGATGCCTGAGTATCTTAGGCTTTTTTTGGCAATAGCTAGGGCTGTGAGGAACCAGTTCTGACAAGCAGACTACTTATTCTAACATCCAGGTAATAGTTTAGCTATATAATTGTATGCATGACTAGTTTTGTCTTATTGTCTGATATCAGATTGTCTCCTGGAAAAAAGATTTTGCCTCTGATGTTCTCCAGATCTCTTCACCATTTACTGGTCCAAAATTTCCTTTTATCTCATTCAAGAGGAAAAGAAGTTAAAGAATATGAATCTTAAGGATTCGAAAAATATGCAGGGACAACTATGTATCAGCTACATATGTACATATTATTTACAGCCTTTTTAACTAGTATTAGCTCTTGCTTTTTCTGCAAGCCATTGTATGAATAACCCATGGTTATTCAAAGTATGCGTGTATATATATATGTGTGTATATATATATATGTATATAACTGTATGTATAGATAAACTTCACTGTATATCAGTAAAGTTTATTTTCCTATAGGTGGTCCAGGAGGTTATGATAGGAAAGTCCTCTGGACCTAGCCTTCAATGTCCTAATTTATAGCTGATAATTTTAAATTTTACTCTTGTTACCTCTCCAATTTGAAAAATTCAGTATATATAAACCACAGTGCCTGCTTCCAATGTAATGTTCATGGCATATCCATACCTCTTCCTGATAGTAAATAGGAATTACTTTCCATTTTCAGCTACACATCATCTATCCATTTAGAAAAAGGGAATATCCTCCCTACAATGGTCTAGTCCTCAGGAGATCAGTAGTTCAATTTTATATTCTTTTTTCCTGTAGGAATATTCAAATGTATACTAAGCAAGATGCTGATCTTCACTATTTTTTTAATATACTTTACATATCCTTCTCAGAATTCCATTTCCCCTGATTTACTTAATTTTACCTTCACTCCTCTCTTTCTCATAATCTTATGATGACATTTTCTTTGACAAGGGGCTGGATACTCCTTCACTTGGAGACCAGCTGAGAATGTCTAATGACAGGAAAGGTTTTCTGGGAGTTCTCATAAGGCTGCCAGCACTGAAGGGATGGTTAGCACAAGCACCACTGTATTCAGCTGAAGAAGTCACAAAACAGTCAGCTCTGTTAAAGATTTATTTTGCATGGCAAATGCTGAAGCCAAATTCATAAATGTTCACAGGCACATTACTTATGTTTACACAGTTCCCCTATAAAAGAAGAATATCTACTTTCTTAAAAGACTGTCCTTCTTTCCAAAGGGCAAAAGGAGTCACTGCCATCTGACACTGTGTACCAAAAAAAAAATAGAGCAGAAAAAGCTGTTATTAATTCCCATGCATAAATCTGTGCACATTTTAAAAAGCAGTAGTGGCTAAAGCTTATTTGTAGCAAGATCCACAGTCATGCTAATGCTCAAAAAGTACCTTTCATTAAAATCACCAAAAGCAATCAAGAATAGTGTTTATTTATCCCTTTGGAACAGTGCAAATGCCAAACTTCTAGTCTGAATCCAGACAGTCCTACATTCTGGAATGAGTTCATTTTGCAATTCAGTTTTGCCAAGTTTCTACAAAAGACTGCAAGAGATCTCAGTATCCAACTATTGTTATTTTTTCCCTTCTGTTTATATATATTTTATAAAATTATATTTCTTCTTGGTTATTATCTCATGATTCCCAAATTATGCGGCAGTACCATAATCCTATGCACTTAGTGCATTGGCAGTTTTCTTAAAAGAAGGGTTTATAGGTGTATGTTGTGGTTAATAGCAAGCATAAAAGATGAATTCAGATAGTCAAAGAACATGTTCTTTTCAGGCTTCAAAAAATACTGTAATATTGCAGTCACTTAGAGAGACATTTGCTCAGGTACTTTGGTGCCCAGACATCCCAAGGGTGCTTTTCTAGTAGTACCTTTACAAATTGGGCATTATTGTCACCCAGAAAATATTGGGGATTTGGACACATCCGTGCATACTTGTGAGCTTCTCAATATTTGTTTGTTAAAATCTTCATCTTGCAACTGCTTATGCCTGAGCAGATAACTACTGATTCCAGTGGAGCTTTCTACACTGGGGTCCACAAGGAGTGCTCTGTCAATATGCAGCATACTGCAGGAATTGAAGATAACATTTAGAGACGTTCAGTCTCTGGGAAGTTCTCACAAAAGAAATTCAATCGAGGGGGTAAAAATTTGACCTGATTTAGTTAAACCATTTTAAAATTTATTACATCAATATGGAAGAAGAATAAATAAAACTTGGAGAGAATTATACTCTCTCTTAGTTTATAAAAGTTAATGTGGGCATAACTAAGTCTTGACTGCTTGAAAAGGAATTATCAGTAAAAAGAAAATGTTTCAGTGTAAAGAGCACATCAATAAAGACGTGGAAACATCCAGGGAAACTTGCAAAAGAGATTTGATTTTATTCATCACCCCAAATGAACAGGTAACTTTAACTGACACATTTTCCCCTACCTCTTGCATAAATGTTCAGAAAAAGACCGTGGCATGAATTCGGTGAAATGCTTAAACATGCACTAAAACTTAAAGCATGTATGTTGCTTCATTGACCTTGCTGAAGCTTCTCATGAGCCCAAAGTTCCTCTCTCTATTGGGGCCAACAAACACTGCAGTCAAAGGGCTGATTAAAGATAAAGGTTTTGGGAACTGCAGTCTTTAGTTCTGGGGTTAGTGAACATAGCTATATTCACTAGCAGTGGTTAAGCTCCTGGATGTTCTAATATCTCCAAGCTTCTTTTTTTTCTGAACAAGAAATATTCAAGTCCCAGTAGTACATTCAGAAGATGTGCCCAGTAAAGAAAAAAATCCATTTTTTCTTTAAAACTTTTGCTTGGATTATTTAAGAATAAAAAAAGATAATTGTTAATGCACCACCAAAATTATAAATAGAATAAATGATGAGCTATAACTGTTGTAAGCATTAAATCCTCTTTGATATTACTCTCACATCTGTGTCTGATCACGAAACTGTTAAAATTAAACACAATTATCTGTAAGACAGCTAGGATACTTTATAAAATTTAACCTCATTAGTACATGCTTTTTGAATTGTACATCTCTACATCTGCATTATGGACTGTCTCTAAATTCCCTGTGAGGGTGTGCAGCAAGGACTGTAAAATGTTGAGGTGCTCTTGTTCACAAAATAGCCCTCAACAAAACCAGAAATATCACATCTTCCAGTGTTCTTTTTGATGGTGAAGTAAACTGTAAACTTTTACATTAACATCATGTTCCATCAACAGCCATATAATACATTTTCCCTTAGCTAGAATAAAAAGGTCTTAATGCAATCCCTGAACAGAGGTAGCCTAAAGGTCTCTTCTGAAGAGCCACCTTTTGTGCATTGGACTCTGTGAGGAACAAAAGGCAGCCTATACTGCCTTGATACTAAATGAACTACTCAGTATTGGATTGCTGCACATCTGTTATGGAAGGTGGCTGAGACACTGTTTTGGTAAGACACACTGTCCTCTTTCTTGCAGCTACTGTGGGTTTGTTTCAGTACATTTAAAAAAAAATGGGTCGAATCCTCTTTTGGTTTTGAAAGCAAGCTACTCCTTTTCTTAAGGAGCTGTGAGTGTAAATTTTAACTTTCACCTGATCCTAACTGCTTTCAAAATGTTTATGCACTGAAATCCAGAGCCCCAGTGAACATGTATGGTATGCATTACCTAAGAAAACCAGTCTTTTAACATCTTTTAAATTAGTTGTCTTTTATTTCTGAAAAGCTAATATCCAAACTAGCAACAGTAAAGATGTCCAGGTTTCAATGAAATATATTTCATAAATTAGCTTATCATTGCACTGATTTAGCATGCCTAGCAGGTGAAAGACAAAAACATGTGTTATCTTCCCTAGGGAACCTTCAATGAATGTCATTCTAGCTTCATATGTCTTTCTTCTCTCCCCTTCTTGAACTGATATAAAATTCTAATGTGTGCCCTCTGGTTCCATCTTCATTGAAATCTAGCAAAACCGCTGAAGGTAAGATAGTGGCAATGGTGCATGAAAAAAGGAAAAAGGAATACAGTGATTCATAGCACACTTGAAGAAAGTTGCAGTTGTTAACAGCACTACTTTTGTATGTAGACAGGTTAAAATGTGTCATATATCAGTGTTGAAAACAAAGTTATTCATCTTGGCTATTTTCTGAGAGTTCAGGAAAAAAAGCAGTAAAACCTATGCCATGTGCATCTTTAAAAATTATTTCACAGGTCTCTGAAAACAAACCAATCACAATGGTAGCAATAGTAAAGGTAGCACTTTTATATGGATTTGCCTGTGTAATTTCTGTTTTGAATAGTGATTGCTCTTTGTTGAAAAGCTTCAACCTCCTTGATCCATGGACAATGGAGTTACTAGTATTCAGTAACTTCTTTTTTCTTGGAAATCATTATTGAAAGTAGACATGGAAAACAAACAATAGATCATCTTGTCAGAATTTTATTTTATAGGCACCACATGGTCAAAGGTTCTTCTGTAATTTAATAAATTTGCACAATAAAGTAGAAAATGTAACCAAATATGGCAAAATGATCCTGTTAAGCATTGAACAAATCAATAGCAGAAAATTAAATGAAAATAACATAATACTTTGTTTCCCTGTACTCACAGTAATCAAAATTAAAGAGACAATAAAAGAGTAACTCAGAGATAAAATGCTGTGACCAAGTTTTTTAGTCCTTCTCTGAAAGCGGTCAGGAATGTGTTGTGGCATTCGGTATGTCAAAGAAGTAGAATCTTGACCTAAAGTTTTGAAAGGCCTTCCTACCTTCACTGGAACAGACAAAGTCTCTGAAAGTTAGTAGGTCCAGCTTTACCATTCCCTTTCACAGCCAGAGCAAAAAGCAGTAACAGCAAACCTGCAAACCTATGTGAGCGGAAATGAGTAATTATTGGAGTAGCTGCTGTGAATTTGGAAATAGTGCTGTATGAATAAAGTTTCTGCATGAGTACATTTGTGGGGAAGAGTCTGACTTGGTGTGCTGGCTACTGGACTTGTACTGATGTCATGGAAAGCTGCATGAGTAAAACCACGTGCGGTGCTTTGAAAATGTAACAATGAGCACATCAGGGGAGTGGAACATCCACTGACTTCAGAAAGGCAGCATCATGCTACACAATTTATCTTCTTCAGCTCCTCAGTATAAGTCTTCTGCAGCTCACAAATGCATAAACTGGTTTGGGGTTTTTGTCACTTGCTTTTTGCAGTTATTAATTAAAGGGCAATAATGATTTTTAGGCAGTAAATCATTGGAAAGATCTTTAGGTACCCCATGCTTAAATGACTCATGACTGTACACAAGTCACTGTCACCTAGCCATATTTCAGATTGGCATGACTTTTTAAAAATCTGTAAAGAAATGGAGTTCTGGAGACAAATATTTTGATTAAGAATATTTTAATTGATTCATTTGGCTTTGAATCAGGCTATGAAATTTTTCTCCATTAAACACTTGAACAAAGAGGGGAGAAATATAAATTATACTGACTGTGTAAAATAGATCATTAATGTGTTTTTGACAAGCCTGAGAGTCCAGTGTCATATCTGCAGAGGAGACCTTTCCTCTTTTTCAGACTTGAAATGCGAGAACCGACTGCAATTAGTCTTTCCATAATAGTGAAATTTTTTTTAGGTTTTTGACCCATATTTATGTAGCGTTCCATTCACACGTAAATAACACAAAAGGAAAAATAAATAGGTGTGATGATCTTGAGTTACCAAAACCTTTCAGCAAGTCTACACCTTGTCGTGGTAACCATGGGAATAATTCTGTTACCCTTCAGTGGGACAGATTAAGTGCTTGAAGTTAAGTTTGTGTTTTACAGAATTAGGGCTTTAGTTATTTGGTTCATATTTTTATTATCACTTTCCATATTGAAAGTTCTAGATCATATATTTTAGAGCTAGCAAGTGGTAACAAAATATGGTCTTATAAGACCACAACATATCCTTATTTGGTATTGAAATGATACAAACCAGTTTGATCTTAATTTCTTTTTCACTTAAGAAAAACCGTTGGTTCTTCAGTGGAATAGTATTTCATGTAGAAAGTAAATTTTAGATCAGTAAGACAATAGGGTAAGAAAACAGTGAAATAGTCACACATGGTAGATAAATTAAAAAAAAAATAAAAAAAATTAGTGTTTCTTTGTAATATCTATTTGCTGAATATAAATTGAACTGAATTCTTTTTTTCAGTAATACATACTATATATTAAATCATATGCTTAAGGATTCCAGCCCATACTAAAAGCATTTCTGGACACACTGCAGAGAGTTTTGTTAAAGTTAGTAACAATAAATCCAAAATATTTGGAAGCACACACTCCATATTTGTTAGATTAGAGATTCTAAATGACTGGTAATAGATTCAAGTGTACAGCCAAATAAAGCTGCATTACTCATAAGCATATGTATCCTCATATTCAAATGTAGTAAATCCAGTTAATCTTCATCCCTTCTTAGTTCTTCATTCATGAGATGATACCTTTACAGCAAAAGCAAATAAGTAAAAAGTTTCTTTTACCTCAAATTAAAAAAAATCCCACAACATTTTTTAAATATAAGTCTGAAGTTAGTCTTCCACAGATAGCCAATTAAATTATGCTAAAAATGACATTTTTAATTAAACACCAAGGTAAGCATAAATGGATTTCAAAATAATTAATCAAACATCAAAAAATTGAAACCTTTTTCTGCTTGAGCAGCAGAAATGAAAGAACCAGTCTTCAGGTCTCATAGAGATTCAATCTAATTTAATTCTCTGTCTTCTCTAAATAAACATTCCTAAAACCTTTTTTTCATCTGGGGGAATAAGGATGAGAGGGGTAATCAATATTTCTAGCATTTTAATTAAAACCGTTAGTGGAATAAATCCATTTAATTATCAGTTAATGAAATACAAGGTCATTTACCTGACAGGAACTTTGAAGGTGGATTACTAGCTGGAATAAAGTAGAAGAACCCAATGTCACAGCCATTTAGCTTCTGTCAAATTTAAGGTTAAAATCCATTTAGACTGTTTAACCTATTCTCTACCATTTTCTATTATGTATGTCAATTGGCAAGAAGAAATACATGATCAAAACTTACCTATCTTTAATTTTTCCCTAGTTTCTGCTAAGTTTCTAGACACTCTTTTCCATTTTTTTTAATCTATAAAGATGCAAAATGCCAATGAATCCTAGGGTATTTTGACTTACTGCAAAAGGTCTTACCCTGGAATGAAATTATCATTCTGTGTTTAAACATTGTCAGGAAATTATTAGCAATGAAACAAACTGAACACAAATGTAGCCAGTGTATATATTTATTGACAGGAAATATTAAGTTTCTCCGTTTTTTACATTATGTAATGAAGAAAAATATGTAAGTTAGTTACAGAGAATTTTTAAGGTTCGCATTCCCATTAGGTGGGTAAGAAGAAAAGAGGAAACAGGAAGTGTTCTCTCTTAGTATGGCAGCAAATTTCCCATGCTCCTGGTAATATTTCAATAGGACAGCAAATAAAGTGGGGAGCAAAAGTTCTGCCACAGACACAAATAGTGAATGTCAGTACTGGCAAGCAGCAAGATCAACATGGAAAGAAAGACTCTTTCAAGGATTCTGGGAGAACCATGCAAGCACAAAAAAAATCAACATTTAAGTGGACTGTTTCTATTTTGTGGTAGGATTTTAAGTTCAGGGTTGATTTTATGTGATTAAAAATAGGTAATACTAAATTCAGATGGGTATTAATTGGAATGATAAGATCACACTGCTCTACTCTCTTTTTAAAAAAATGCCAATCATAGTGACTGTTTCTGATGTTCCAGTGTCTATATCATGGTATTTTAAACATAGGAAAATAAAAGGTACAATTTGGCTTATAAGCTAACTCCAAAGTTGAATTCTCTTATTCATTGCCACTTTTGTAAGTGGAAGTCACATTTGCCAAATTTGCCCTAAACCTTCAAGAAACAAAAATAATAGTTATCCTTCATAGTTATCATTTCATAAGAGCTATGTATTTTTATAGCCTAAGGAAAATAACAGTTCTTAACAAAAAGGCATTGGGTGCAGTATGTCACACACCATCTATTTTTAGTAATTACAGAACTGTTTCAGGTATGTTTAAAGTTCTGCTTCCGACCATGTCAAGCCCTATAGGGTACAATACTACTCATAACTTTAGGGTGTAAGGACAAGTATGAACTACAGATAAGGGAGGCAAAGTTTAATATCATTTATTAGATAATCTTCTAGAGCCAGAAAAAGAACAAAAAGCTTCAAGGATGGATCTCAGCACCACCCAAGATAGGTGATTGTCTATGGGAGACATGACCTTGCTGTTTGCACCTGCCTGTGTCTATATCATGGAAAACCTATAGCTACAAATGACTAACTTCGTGTAGAAGGAGCGGCAGCTGGTACAAGAGGGCAAAATATACCTCCCACAGGGAACAAAAGACATTTGATATACCCAGCCTTTCCTTCCTGCTGACATTTCAAGTTTCATCCCAAGTTAATAACTGGACCATATATGGTCTTGTTTTCCTCATGATAAAAGGGGACTCTGTTGTTCTTAGAGCAGTAAAATTCATTGACTCATGATAGTTATGTTACAGTATGTCTTCTGTATCTTAAAAATATGTTGAATTTTAGTGTCTGGAATCCCTGTCTTTAAGATTACAAGTTGAGATATAGTTATTAATTTTTGTCGCATGATTAGTAAGAAGCCCTGCTTGCTTGAAATAATAATAAAAAAATTGCCATTGACTTTGATGGAATACTACCAATACTTCTTTTTCTAGGTTTACCTGTTTTGTTAGAAGTGCTAGAAGATTTTGACCCTTAGCACTATAGAGACCTCACTGGGGAAAAAAAAGGAGAAACCTTTCAAGATGTCATGAATGCAATGCATATTGTTCCCTGTAGCTCCTTGGTCGATACACTGTGGGTTCTTCATCTCAGGTTGAGTTTACCTTTCAAGGCACTGCTTAGAACTTTTTTAAGCACAGTTTTTACATATTTTATTCTCACTTCTTTGTTACTTACCATGGAAAAAATATGTAGTTAAATTCAATCAAGTAAATAAGAAAAAAAATATTTGTGGGTTCACTCAGCATTCCGTGTAAACGTGACTATGCATAGACCTAGGATAACTCTGTATTGTGAAAATCACTGTTTTAAAAGTATCACCACGTTGTTTTACAGAAAACAATAATTTCATGATCACTGTGAGTTGTTCAAATATAAGTCAGGACAGATATTTAACTATAAATGTTGCTTTCAGTATAGCTGTGGTTTTGCAGGTTATAAAATACATTGAATTCAACAGCATGCTATGAAAAGCACTCAACAAAGTTTCTTTTAGCTGTAATGCTCTTTTACTTTCAGGGAGAACTGTTGAAATTCCAGAATATGTCCTGCAGAATCTGACAAAATCTGGCAAATTGCTCCAAAGAGATCTAGATTTTTTTAGCTGGAAGCATTGTAGATTCAGAATTTGGAAAGCCTTACATTTAAGATGCTATGAATATGAAACACAATGTAGGATTTACTCCCATGGAGAAAAAGTGTTTAAAATTAATTAAGTGAATCTTTCCAGTTTTAAAGAATATTTTTTGTCTTCATGTTTCTTTCATTCAAGTTCTTTCCCATTTAACAAAAAGGAACAAACACAGCCCTTATGTGACATTGATGTGGTACTTGTAAGGAGCTTCAGAAAGGACATTGTCTTTTCTCTGCACATGTACATGCTGCCTTTGAGATCTGCAGATATTTGGATGCAATATGAATAGAGCATGTAGTCCTTTAACATCATCCATTCCTTTCACTGCCAAATGCAGTAGAGGTTCAGAACGTGCAGAAATTGTAGAAACAGATCTATGGTTCAACTGACTGTTATTCAAGCCAAAACATCCAGTATCTTTTTATGAGCATTATATAACAATAATTAATATATGTCCCACCTGTAGGTATAGAGAAAGAAAACACAGAGGAAGTAAAGTGAGTGGAGTGGATCAGAAATCTTCTCTGAGGTAATAATGAGGTTGGAGAAGTGGAACTTACCATAAAGCAAAGCTGTCAGGATCACATCGGTAAATACATAGCAGAAGGAAAGGGTTAGGAAGATGAAGGTGTCTTTGCACTGTTTGGAAATATATTTTGAAAGATACTGATGTTAAATTTTATTTAAAGAGGATTTTTAAACTGGAGCTCTGTGCCATTTAATTACACAGGCTTGAATGGGGTTCCTTATGTTATATATGTCTGGGAATATACTATGTTTCTAAATGCTTTTTAACTTTAGAGGCAAAATTAAAGTCCAGAGTCAAAAAGAACTTGTCTATATCAAAGAAATATTCCTGTATTTGGTTTGAAAGCATGAGTGTAACTGCACTTTTTCTCTTGCCTGTGCACGTTCCCTTGATTACAGAGCTTGTACAGCTGTAAATGGGACCTGCTGTGCAGACAGGCTGATCTTGAACCAGCTCAGTTGTATCACTTCAGTTCCCCAGTTATTTGACATCCCAGAGGTGATGGCACTCAGCAGTGGGTTTTATGACACAGTAGGACAAAAAGTTTCAGAGCAACAGGCTAGTTCTTGAAGATGTTTAAGGCTCTTAGCCAACTCAAGAAACATTCAGTTCATGTTTGCAAACGTGTTTGCAGTCATAGGCTTTCTTATTTTGGGGAGCATCATGATGTTAAAACAAGTATGATGGAAAGCAAAGCTAGTACTGTTGGCAGGACATTTGTTTTTAAAATGCCAGCTCTGGAAAACACTGTCTTGGATTCTGCCATAGAATTAATAGTGAGCATTGAATCTGATTACAACTGAATTATTTTAATTTATGAATTGACTAGATACACACATGAATATAATATATGCGTTTATAAATGTCAGACAAAAGTTTTGATGTATTATGTGAGCTTTCTTCATATTTCAGATATTCTTAAGAAATATTTCCCACTGTTTTGTGTTCAGTTAAAACAAGGATGTACATTTTATATGTCTATTTCTCTTTTTAAAATATCTGATGTATTTAAAAAAAAGTATTGATATGTTGTGTGATTTACAGTCTTGGAAAAACTAACACAGTCATAACTCTGCAATTTTTGTGATGCATGAAGATCAGATTTTTTAATGTTGGTTAATGCTTTACTAATTAAAGTATGCATGTTAATTAAAGCAGAGGCTAATGTTAATTACCTATATTAATGGAATCTCATGTAGCACCTGCCTGAAGCAATGGGTTCAATTTTCAAAATATCTCAATTAAGACTGAAACTTTTGATTTGCATCTAGTAGGGTTTCAATTAACTGCATTGCAAACTTAAATAACACACTTAAAGGGATAATATCACCAATCACATGCAGCACAGTGGAATTGGTCGGTTCAATTATTGACTACAGCTGTGAGAGCTTTCACAGTTGGTAGGTAAGTACTATGGTATTGGCAAGTGATTATTGTCTAGGGCTGTCATCACTTCTGTGGCTGTTGTAAGAGAGATGTTAAATTGCTGTACTTAGGTCTCACTGCAATTCCATTGTTGAGGGAGACAAAAATAGAATGATGTTTGCTCACATCCAGCATTTAACGGTGAAGATTCAGCTTGTTCCTCTGAAATAAATGACCACTGTTTCATGACATGGTAAGGCATTTTATCAAATGGGAAAACAGCATTTGTGATAAAGTGTACAATGTTGCAGTGTACTTCTCAGCCAAGCCACGAGATGTGATTGTATTCCCAATCTCTGTTTCAGCCGCCACAGCATTACGTGTTGACATAGGAGTCTTTAATGAGCAGCTTCAGGAAGCGATTAACAAAGCACTAGAAATAGATGCAATCATGCTGATTGGAAATTCTACCTAAGCTCCATAAATAAGACCATAATGTCCTGCTACCATACAACTTTCTAGGGTAATTATTCCTGATAGCTCCAAGATTCGAACTTTTAATCTGAGCCTACTAAGACACTGATGGTTCGGTTGCAATGAAACCAAGATCCCTGAAAAAAAGCATACTAACTTTTGCTGGTTTGGACATGCAGCTGAAGAATAAATATAGGGATTTATGGTCAAATACAAAATTTTTTTGTACGTGTAATGCAAAAATATCTCTAAGCATAATTCCTATGTGGCTTCTGTGGAAACAGACTGCTAGAAAGTCAGTTTTCAACCATACTCAGCAAAGAGAACCTGGAGCACAAGATTACCTGTGTGCTTATATATGAGGATCTCTCATCCATACCTATGTATTTTCCTGCTAAAAATACCCTTAGGCTTTGGACCATCCCACTACATGGATGCTGACTCTCTATATAATAAAATGCCTGTCCCTGTTAATAAAACCTCTAATATTCTATTGTAACACTCTGGCTTAATTCCTCCATTTTAATTAGTGCTATGACAAAAGCAAAAGTATCCTCACAGTATCAGTCAATCTGTTTAAGAAATGTGTGAGATTAGAATAAAACTTTTTTACCAAACTGCATTGAAGATACTTGTTTTAATGACCCCTGACTTCTGAGTTATCGGTTTGTGACCTCTCTTGGGTCTAGATTAATCAGTGTGTAATGCTTTTGTTGCTGTTTTCACTTCTAAGGAGCCTATGTCCTACACCATGTTGAACAGTGATTAGATAGTTTATAACTCATGCTTGTTTTGTCTCTGAAAACAAATTAAGGTCTATCGTAATCTGAGTGCCCAGAATCCCCATGTAGTAATACTCAACTTCTTTAACAGTATACTGTAAAAATGTAATTATTGTCTTATTTATGGTTACTGGAAATATGCATCTTTTAATTAAAGCTTTCCCTTGACATATTTTTTGTAGTAATTGTACTTCAGGCTCCTTGAGTCAATATGCATCATATTTTAGCTGCAGAAAAGTCACATCTTCATGGGTCAGGTGTTAAACTAAAAAGATGCAGCAGGTATGACTATTATGCTGTGATATGTTATTTTGATCTGAGTTATATTTCCTAATGTTGAAGAAAAAAAGGTTAAATTCTGTGATTATGTAGTGACATGAACATTTTTTACATAAGTTTGTCATCTTTTGACATCTATACCTTGAGAGAGGTGATTTTGCTATTCTCAGTCTGGTTCCTTTTCCTTTTGAATTTAAAGTGTTTGTTCATATCCATTAAAACACGTCTAAACTTTAATAAAAATAGCCAAGTATCTTCTGTTTGTTGGACCCTTCGTAGCACAGAACACTGTAATAATAAATCTTGTATTAATATGGCAATTTTAACTATATTCTAAATGAGAAATAATACAGCACCAAACAGGCAGCATCTCATGTAATGGTCATGTCTTTGATGCAAATCTGTTGAAATCATTGTATTTACAAGATTACTGAGATTAGGTCTCTCTGGGTATTAGTTGGCCCAAAGGCACTTAGCCAATTAAGGCTACTGGAAAAAATGAAAGCAATCCTACCTGAAGCTTTCTGAAAGGAATCTTTAATACCATTTACTGCTCTTGCTATATAGGGACTCTAATATAGCACTTCCAATATCTTGAGCATGCTTCATTTGGTTTTATTTAGCTGGGGTGTTTTTCTTAAGTCTAAGAGAAGAAGAAACATTTTATTCATTGTTGAAATTACGAAATAATATTACTTAAAATGCACTCTCAATGAGCAATTAGGGAACAAGGAAGGAGGAAGGTGACCATGCAAATTTGGGTGGATTTTTGTCAATGGTGATTTGAAAGGTACAACTGTAAAATTCTTATTCTTACATTTTGGCATTCATACTCCTCCTAGAGTGTTTTCTTTATAGGTTAAGACCTTAGGTGCTTTAGCCAAATCAACTGTGCAGGTTTGGGCCTGGAGTAACAGAGGCCTTGAAGAAGAGTAAAACTACAAGTACACAGAATGTATTCTGTCTGTTATACTGTGACGTTTTCAACAAGAATGGAAAGAGCAAGTTGGTTGAGTCACATCAATCAGGGGCTAAAATGTATGGTATAGTTTTTTGAAGCGTTCCCATAAGACCAAGTTGTGCAATCTTTGCTCTGGAAAAATTCCCTTATATGCTTATACTTACTTAAAGTGTCTAAGGAATTTGAGCACTGGATATTGGCTTTACTTTTAAAGTTATTTTTGGAACTTTGACACATATAACATAGATATGAATCAAAACGTACCTTAAAGTGCTGAGATAAAAGGTTTCCACTAAATTTTGTCTTGGTAATGCAATGAAGTGTTATCACTTAGAATCGTTGTCAAAGTAAGGTGTCTGACATGTTTCTGAAAAGGCAACATTCATGAAAAAAGGACAATTTTTATTGTTAGAAAAGAAATGTCAGTTTTCTTATATTTTAGGGCTTTAATTATTCTCTTACTTTGTCTTAGCCTAAAGCAGTCTCTCTACAAGAGTGGATCATATATTAATATTTTTTATATATATGTAAACTGACTTTTTAAAAATAATTTTATCACATCTGGTTTTACTGCGTGGTGCTGCATGTCTCCAGAGGCATAGAGAATTTTTATTTTCAAGTAAATTTATATTAGTTACAGTCTCCAGCTGTTTTAGATATAGAATCATTTCCTGTTGGTACCGTTTCCAGGACAATTCTCTTTTTTTTTCTCAAAAGAATGAGAAATTTAATTTAACAAAGACATCCTATAATTGCCTTTGTATCTAGCAAGGTATCTAGCAATCTAAATATTTTATTTTATTTAAAACATCTGTCTACGTAATATCATATGACTATACAAGCCTATATCAGCCTCCCAAAAGACAGCTGCTGCCACTTTTATTTAATTTATAAGAGACCAACAAAATTGCTGCTTAAGATAAAGCCCGTCTGCCACTGACTCATATATAAAAAAATTTTTCAAGATGAAAATTGCTTGCATTTACAGTTCTTGTTAAACTAATCTAGGTCTTTTTCAAATTTAGAAGCATCATTTTTCCTTTTCTCTCTATTCCCTCACCCCCACACCAGTCACTATGGAAACTATGGAACTTTGCATAAACTTTTTTTATAAGCTCTTTTTTTTTTGAGATTGAAGGTAAATTTCTTTTAAAGATGAAATGCAAACTAGAGTCACATCTTAATTGCCTGCTTGTGAGATCTATTTATCTCCTGCTATCTTCATTTTCACAAACATTTGGTGTGCATTATACTGGTCAGAATTTTCATGCAGTTTTTCAGAAAATATATGGAGGAAGTGATAATGTCAATATAGAACTTCATTTGTTTTTTGTTGCTAAGCTTTGTTTGCAGTGATTGTACACTGCTTCTTTACGTGAGGCAACTCATACTGAAAAGAAAATATTTAATGGATAGTATCAATTTAGGCACAGCAGCTGTCCTAGAAAAATAGACATAGATATTTTACAGTATGTCTAAATAAGACAAGTTTACCTTTTCCAAGGAAGTAATCAAAATATTCCTTTTTGGAGAACTAAGACTATGAAAGGAAAATGTTTATGGTTCCCTACTGGCACACAGTTATGATTGACAGGAAAAACCAACACGTATGCCACATGAGACATCTTGTTCAGGAACTTTCAGGAGGGTAGTAAATTGGTGTTGGCACAAACACAAAAAAAATAAAATGACTTGATTCAGCAGTTTTCCATTCTAAATCCCTAGGCTTGAAAGAAAGAAGTAAATATTCATCAAATGATCAAAATTTATATTGATTTTTATTCTGCATTAGCAGCTCAAAGTCAAGATTCTTGACAGGGTGGATGTCGGTTTGAATGATTCTCTTTGAAATAAGGATACAGGCACTGGGCTGAGTGCTACTGTGCATTCCTGAACCATAGGAAAAAACTATTAGAACCCTAGGAAGCTAAATTTTTTAAAGAATACTATAAAGGCATGCTTGTTCTGTACTGTTTTGATAACTAAATTGTTGTTATTAGTATGTAAAGTAATTCTTGTTGTCCCTGTGTTACTCTATCCTTTCCATTATCATCTAAGGATAACTTTTCTGTAGTGCTTCAAAGTGGAATGGTAGTTCATGTACTATAGTAACTGAGTTAATATCAGTACTTTCCAAAAGAAGTGTATTTTAGAGTGCTAGTCTGGCAGAGAAAAGGAAGCAAAGATTGTATCTGCACATTATACATCTTTAATTTTGCTGTTTCTACCAGGGAGTAAATAAAGATCTTGGGGGAGGGGGTGATGGAAGCAGGATGGAAATCCAGGGAAAGAGAATGTGAGTGTGAATGCAGCACTGAAACACAAATGTGATGACTATGATTACCGAGCTGTGAGATTTAATGAGAAAGCCTGAATTAGAGTGAAGTAGAAAATCATAACCATCACCTCTAGTCTATAGGAGTATAATTGGATCTCAGCCTACAGCAAAAGTAAATAAATAAGTTAGTGACATTTTTAACAAAATTAAATATATTGAGAATAAAAGAGAAAGTTATCTCCATTACTGTACTGTTGTAGCATACTTCTTTTCAAGTTTCTCAGCTTGCATTAAAATGAGATTCATTGTCATAAAATGGAAGAAAATAGTGTGTGTTTGTGGGGGGATTAAATAAAAAGCAAAGTAAGGCAGAAATACTGTAACTATGATAGTTTTAGCAAATTTCCCGAATGTCCTAGGTTCTTACAATTCAACAAACATCTTTAACAGCTTAGCTTTAAAATTAAATTTTACAAACATTATGGGTAATGCTTTAATAGTATGCAAATTGCAATGAAGTCAGCAGTGGCAAAGCTGACCTCTTAGCAATACAAATATTTTATGTTTAAAACAGTTATCTCTTTACAGTTCCCTCTACCTCAGTAAGTGTCAGGTTCTTCAAGAGGCTCCTCATCTGAGGATCATACATAAACTCAAAGGAGCAGCAGCCTGGGTCTGCTTTTTATACTTGGCAAGATGGTTGTACAAATTAACATATTAAGCTATATGTGTTGCTGTTGCTACAATAATTCCTAATGGTTTTACTAATAATATTTTTTAAAATTTCCTCAAAATTCTGTTTTTAGTTTTCTGCTTCTGATTTTCCTCAAAACCCAAAGAAACATATATATGTATATATCTATATCACACACAGATATATATATATCTCACATATATATATGGATAGGAAAAAATATCTACAGAGAAAAATACTTAACCTGCATTTCCCTGCTGTTATTAAATAAATTAGTGACATTTAGTTTTTATCCTACTTCATAGTCTGAATATTCTTACTTAATCTTACAGTGGAGACAGTCTTGTGTTCAGATTGCACAAGTTTATGTTATTAATAGCTCAATATCTAAAAAGCTGTTAAAAACTCCCCTGTAATTTCTCACTGTAGGAGGAGAAAGAAGGAATAAGAAAACATTTGCATCTCTAGGGGTAATATAACATCAAACAGACTATCTAGGCATGGAAAGAATCACCTTCAGTTTCAGAACAAGTCAAATAAGCATTCAATGAGCGTCTTTGAGGTACAGTCAGTGTAGGAGTTTTGACTTGAAAATGTTTGACACTATCAAACCTCTCAAAATATTTGACTCAAAATATTGAATCAGAAGTAGATTTTAGATCAAAACTTCTGCAGTTTTGTGAGTTGATATGTCTAGGAAATTTTGGAACTAGTTGTTTGGAAACTTACATATGTATTTGTAATGATTAGGTTAATAGATATGAAACATTTCTCAAGCATATAGAAGTTTAAAATGGAGCTACTTGGAAAAAATCAAGCTGTTTATGTACTACTAAAAATAATTACTGTGTAAAGTGCTCACAAATGATGTAGTATTACAGAAAAAATATTTCCTATTTTTTCTGTAATATGGCATTCTCTTACTAGTAATTTCTACATTTTCTGTAGGCTCCTTTCAGCATAAATAACAGAATTATGCAAAAAAATCTCTGTTCATGAAAAGATAGCAAAACAAACCAGAAGTACTATTACAGTATGGTAAAATTAATTAAAACTCAATGCATATTACTAAAGTAACTTCAGAATGAAAGTTTAAAGAAGTAAACAATTATTTTCTATTTGTTTCCAAGTAAGATTTTTCAATATATTAAATTCAGACAACTCAGAAACCACTTTCTGTAAATAACTCATCAGGTTTTACTTCACTGTAAGGCAGTACAGCTCCCAGTGGGGAGAAAAGGGATTTCTCCAAAATATGCCCAAAGTAGATCTCTGAGCAAAATTTCTAAGGAAAAGGCCATAACATTTTTATTAGCTCATTCATGCCTTTCTGGGATGTGTTGGATAGTTTTCTGCAGGAAGTATTGGTTTTGCAAGACCTACCTTCCCTCACTATTTTTGCATAGACGTGTATCTGTCAATCTGCTACAGGGCTGGGGGAGGAGGAATGTGCACCAGCACCCTGGAGTTTCTCTTGCACAAGTGTACTGTCCTGAATGTTGAGCATGGCTACCTCTAACCTTAAGGGCATGGCCACTTTGAATGCTCAGCCTATAGACTGAGCTAGGTGATTTGCCTGTACACAAGCCTTTTAGAGAAGTGTGATTTTTAGAAGTATGAGTGCACTGGATGATAGGCAGACTCTTTAACAATCTCTATTTAACACTTCATTGCTTTAGAAGTGCAAACACAGGAAATGTTTGGAACAATCAGAACAGTGTAAATAGTGGAGGTTTTAAGTAAGTAAGATTAAGTTTGTAATTTTAGCACATTGAAGAAAGACTTTCTGTGCATGACTAGTCTATCCTCTTCTTGACTTGAGAATCTTGAGGCTGGCACAGAAAGTTTTTCAGCCTTCTATATGTACAACATGTTTGTCTTCTGGCCTCCTAAAATAAATTGTTTTCTCTGACTAACAGGAAAGAAACCATGGTTATGTTGATGAACTTCTAATTTAATAGGACAGATTCTAGGCTTTTAAGAATGGGACTGTTTTGGCTTACTGTTATTGTGGTATGTGAAGAGGTGTCACTGAAGGAGCTGGAAGGCATGTGGCAGTTTTGAAGAAATGCACTCTGTTATGTTGATGGGTTAGGCTGGATCTGCATCCTTGTTAATTTGTATCTTTTATATAGTTTTGGCGAGCACTGTTCTGTCACCGCAACCCTTTCCATTTTCAGAGCAAACCTGCTCCCCACCTGGCCTCCCAATTATTAAAAACTCTTCTTTTACATCCTACCTGTCACTCTTTTCTGCAGGCTGGAGATACAGACCTACAAGACTAGAAAAGTAGCAAAAATTGTTCGATTTCCATTCTTACAAAAACTTTTTTTTACCTGGAAATTTTTGGAGGCTATTGTCAGAAATTATTCAGTCTTTGGAAGTCCCTGAAGAGGTTAATCCTTTCATACTTTTCTTCAGTGCTTTTCGTTATTTGTAATATAGGGAACTTCTCTGTGTACATAGCTGAGATCTGTTTGATGCATAGGGCATACCATGCTCTTGTGTTGTGTTTAATGTTACACTGAACACAATGAAAGGCCAAGTGAACAGTCAGGAATTAAGACACCAGAGGTCCAGATTTTAAATTAACAGCATGATCATGGCATCTCCATGGATTTGGTCGGACAATGCTGCTGAGGCCATGCTACTGATTGCATTTGTGCTCCACAGTCCTGAAGTCACAGGTCATGTATTTCTGAAAGCCAAAGGAAACCCTGCAAAAAAGTATTGCTGTTATTTACAGGCTTTTTTTCACCCTTTTTTCGTCTCTTATTATTTCTCTTGGCTCTGAGAACTGCCTGAAGTTCTGCTTGCTATAACACAACCCTGCCTGTCTAAAATTTCATTTTATGGCTTCTGTGGATGGACCTACAATTCACTGTACTGTTACTGCTGTTACTTAAACTCTACAATGAATTTAAGTACCTTGATATGGAACAATGTTGTTGCCTTGTAATTTTGCTCCTTCTGTGTGGAGATTTGATGTTATTGTGACTTTGTTTTAGTATACTGAAAAACAAAGTGATAAAGTTATTCATGATATAAAAGCATTTCTGAGATTTATAATGATAAAAACACTTTGCTACAATTTTTACTGGTAAGAAGCATGTCCTGATTAACAAAATTAATTTTTGTTAAAAAAACACAGTGTGTCCTTTGTAATAGGACTCTCAAATATTCAGATCTCAGTAAACATATTTCATGATATATGACTATTTTTTAATCAGATTCAGTCCTGGAGAGAGTGTGCAAGATCAAGAATGGAAAAGGCAAGGAAGCCAAAAGCAGGAAGGGTAACAGACTAAGAAAGTAGTCAACAGCAGCAAGGTCCCTGTTTTAATTATGTGTGTGTGGGGGGGAAATGCCTACACTTAGAGTAGAAGCAGTCACTTGAAGTCCAAGAAGCCTACCGCTGCCAAGCTATGACCTTAAAGGCATTTCCAACCTAAATGATGCTATGATTCTGTTGTACAATGCCATTTGAAATGCTGCAGTGACTTCTTAGAAGCACTGCTTCTACCTTAAGCGTTTTCATCAACAGAAGACCTGTTGGCTCAGTGTAGGAATGGAGTGATGGATGAGAAAGTTTGTCTGTATAAAGCCTTTGGTCAAATACTTGCCTACTGAAGAACTCTTTCTGTAATCTACATCTCCATGGAAGATACTTTGAGGCATATACTTCTCACCATAATTTTATTCAGCAGCTATACTCTGAGAGGGTCTTTTTCATATTCTGTAATAAAGCCTTCTCCAGAACTTTGCAATGTGGAGAAGTAGCCAGAAAATTGTGACAGAAAGCGACAAAAAAGGCTTAAGTATTTAATCACATAAATGCTACTCTGATCAACTTAATTCTGGCAAGGAATTGCTCTCAGTTTTATTTCTCAAGAAACTGACCAACTGCAAAGATATACCGTGACAAGCTCAGAAGTTCATCCTTTTAAAATGAGGCAGCTAAGTATGCACTTCTATAAAATATACATATAGCTAGTATTCTAAATCTACATGCTGCATAGGAGCATCTGACCACCTCATTGTTTGGCAGAAACTGGAATTTGTGCTTTAATTTAATAAACGTAATACATAAACAGCTGAGGTTCAAATAATGGCAGAGGAACTGAACTATGTATTTCTCACTAATTCTCACAGCGTAGTGTGGCAGCAGTACAGCTTTTTTACAGAACTTTAGAGAAAGGATAATGCAAGATAGGATACTTTTATAACTTGAATTCAACTGAATGTATTATAATTTCTATATTTGAAACACAGGATAGTTTGATTACAGAAACAGAGTTCGTAACAAAAGACTTCTGCTCGCTGGGAAACAGTGTCTGAAAAAACTTCTCTTTCAAAACCAATTCAGTGATATTTATTTTAGTACATGCCAATATAAAAAAAAATTGCAGCAGAGCAACACTAGTTCTGAGTTCCTATCTCCAATTTACATTGGTGTAAATTTTAAGTCTTTCATTTCACACTCTGTATACAATATAACCTTTCAATCTCCTTCCTCCCACAGTAACAGCCATTATCCCTTGTCTTGTCTTTCTCCACTTCAGAATAAGGTCATTCCAACATGTAGGTCTAACAAGAAATGCAATGTATTTTCATTGATTTGTATTGTCACTGATTACCCCTTTGCGTTATGTAGTGATCTGTGTAGTAAAGGACATTCTATGTTGTCATGCAAAGCCAGTCTTAAGGAAAAGATTCTGCACCCCAGGCTCCCTCAGTTTATTTATAAGGTCTTGTTTTTTAGAAAATGGGCTTTCTAACAATAGCCTTGAAATTATTTACCATTTTTAATCAATTACTAGAACTGAATATTTGGCACTAGTCTAGATTTTTTTCACTGTTTTCCTGCAGAGACTACTGGTTTTTCATAGTCTTGTTCAGAGATTGAACCCTGCAAGTTCAGGAAAATGAGAGCATTTTGTCATTTGATTATTGGGAATATCTCAGTTTAATTTACAATAGAATATTTCAAACTCACTCCATCCTGGTAGGTAGAGAATCTGTACAAGTGTGTAAGAGGACCATCACCACCATCTTTATTGCCTTTTTATTGCAAAAATGGGCACTTAGAAGAGGACCATGAAGTGGAAAACAATTGCTGAGTATAATTTCTTGGCTTTTTTTTCCCCATGTTCAATTTTTCACATATTCTGATGTGCTACATCCTCTGAAAAAAAAAAAAAAAAGAAGGAACTGAATTCCACTTCTGGGATGGGGCACTAAGAGTAAATTAATGATTGCCTCTCACCCAATTCCCATTACCTATATTTGGGATGACACCTATCCCAGTAGACTTTCTCAGGATTTGCTAGATATCCATGTCCATAGAGGTGTAAATGTGATAGAGATTAAGTTCCTAAAAGTTAAGTAATAAGAAAGCATATGTAGAGCAATCTGAAAATGCACATTTAATGTAGGCTAAAACAAGTAACTTTTCTATATTTGATTAGCAATTGATAAAGTTTCTACTTTATTCTCCCAGAATACTGCAAAACTAGTCCTTCATTACCAGTAAAGATTTTAAATTGAAAATAAACTGCAGTAGATTTATTATGTATCTCTGCAGTGTACTATTTTCTATATTGTGCCTTGTACCTGTTAGGTCAGCTTCTGCAGAATGTACTTTTTTGAGACTTAAACTGATCAATACCTACTCAAGGTCTTCAAAGCCTCTTTGGATTTGCAGTTGATATCAGTATAACAGGGACCAAAAAATGCTTAAGTACAACAGTGAGATGGATGAATACATACAGAAAAGAAATCAGAGAGATCCATCTGAAACTGTATGCTGTCTGAGTTTGAGTTGCTGTAATTGTTCACAAACACTGAAGACAGAAATTGGGTTTAAAACCAAAAATAGTTGATTTATGGAGGGATCATATTTCTGATGTACAAGAACTGGGTTGTATTCAGGGTTCGTAGAGTATGATGTTGATGGAGTTTATAATCCTTAGTACAGGAGGGTCTTATATTTGTGAGGAAGAAATACTGGATTATTATTCATTCTTCTCCCTATATTTACTTACTCTTTCCATCCTGTGTTTCCTTTCCCCCAGTATTCTATTTCATCTTTCTTTTTCTTCTCCTGTTTTCTGTATACATTATTGATTTGCCTATTTACAAATATCTTTGCAAGTGAACAGAGAATGAGAGATCTGTGAAAAGCTGCTGCCTTTATTTTTCCAATTTTTTATTTTAAAATATAGAGGAAATTATAGCAAGGCAAATAAGAAAATGCAAGAAAAAAAATCTCAGTTATTGGGATAGTTGTGCTATTTGAGAAATAACAGGTGTTCTTATAGTTCAGAGCTGAATTTTAGTTCATATGTGTGATATTCCAGAGTTTAGGCTACATGTGAATTCCCTCTCTTTGGAGTACCGGGTTGGGAGGTTGTGTACATAATTTCAACAACAGCCAAAAAAACACCAAACCCCCAACCTAAACCCCACCCAAAACCTATAGAAAAAGTAAGAATTACTTATCTTGATTTACAAACCCACCATGATAATTGGGAAAATATTTTACTTCAAGTTTTCCACAAGATTTCCCCTCTAGGCTTAAAACAGTCACAGATTTTAGTTTCTAGATCTAATTGTTTTAGAAATTTACTGGTCACTGACAACAGTGCTTTAGACTGAATGTATCATGTCAACTATAACTAAAATAAAAACAATGAGTGGATAACTCATTGGGAAGAATACATCAAAAGAACAAATTAATAGCCTTATGTGGACAATACAAAATACTGAGCTGGAACACTATTCTTACTGATGAAGAATCCTTCCAAAAAAAAAAAAAAAAAGAAATTTGTTCAGGACCCCCTTTATACTGTAGAAATGGACTGTTTATCAACTCAGAGGAAAATGGACTTGGGGGTGTAAGGGAAACAGGAAGGTGATGATGTTTGTTTATTTGCTGCCTTTGGTCATTTCTGAGTTATATAAACAGCAGTTTTAATTACAGTTTCTGAGAAAGCAGAAAAGTCTTATAGCTTTCTCAGACCTTACCATTGCACTCTAACTGGACAGATCCAGCTAGTTAGTCTTCTATTCAGGTAATGTTTCTTCATCGGTAACCTTTTGTGGTTTAATTTTCCACTATTTTAAAGTATGTATGAAAGCCTTGAATTCCATTTATTTACACCCTTAAAGACCTGCATGGATTAATTGGAATTTTTATCTTTTACCTCCTTGGAAAATTACTAATAATTTCTGTATTTTCTGGTTTTTTGTTTTGTTTATTTGGGTTTTTAATTTCTCGAAAACATTTTGGGGTTTACTGAAAAACATAACTAATCTCACTGTAAGAAGCACCTGAAAGAGAAAACTATAAATGTTTGAGAAATTTTAAAAGGAAATTGAATTTCTAAATGGCCTCCATTATTACTCAGCAAAAATTGCACCAAGGCAAGGCATAAGCAAATATAGGAAACTGCTAGTTTATGAAGACATTACAGCTTTCCTTCAGACTTTCCCTACTGACATTCTTCAGTGCCTGTTTCCCTTCACTTGGTTGCACTTTTCCTACATTTTGCAGATTGCTCTTCTTCTCTCTAGCCATTTCACTACTTTCTCTTTATGGCTGCTGATTGGCAACTGTCAAGCTGTCAGCAGACAAACAAACTTTTCAATTCCTGGCTTCCCACAGCAGAAAATACAGGAGTCCTTACACAAAATTTCCTCCCTTCTCGTTGCATTTTCTTGCCATAGCACCAAATAGTTAAGCAGGCATTCCACTCCTAATGGAAATAAAAGTATGTAGTTACACTGCAGTAGCTGTTTTTGAAGCATTATCAGAATTTGTAATGCTTTTTTCTTTCAATGAAGTATATTAAAAGAAAACAATAGCATACTGGTCACAATGCTTTTGAACTTACTCTACCCTCTGTTTTTTGTACTATTCCTAGGGGCAAGTGTGGCAAACAGCAGATTTTATCCTTGTATCATCTGGTTCTCTGAGCCTCAGAAGCATACTGATTACCACAGCTGCAATAAATAAAGTGTCTATTCAATCAGTTATAATGTCAAATATTATTCAACATTCTTCTGGCCAGGCACAGAGTCTGATGGAAAACAGTACATCTCACTTATTGGCTTTTTCCTTGCAATTAAAATTGCTGAGTAATCAGTGTGCACCAGAAAGCAGAATGTGAATAATGCCAATTTGCTTGGGTTTATTTACACTTACTATTTGAAAGAAAAATACCTGTAGCAATATGGCTTTCATTAATTAGGAAGCAGAAGCAAATTGTCAACAATATCAGTCTTGAAGCCTGTAAGAAATGTAATTTTATATATCTACCTGTTCTATTAGTGCTTAGTTCCTAATATCTTTTTTATTCTTGTCCAGATATTTTTAAGCAGGATTTGATTGGCTATGCATCTCATGGAATATATAACAGTTTCTCTGATAGAAACCTAAATAGTTAATTTCTGGCATTTGGTGTACTTTTTCTCTGACTTAATGGTTCAGCCTTTTTCACTGTCATGCAAGGAGAAAAATGATTATGTGAATCATTTGGTTAAAATTGTTGCTGTCCAAAAGTATTTGTTTTAAATGTATTCTTTCTGAATTTTTTTTTTAAATGTTGTGGTTTTTTTTTCCTCTCTTTGTTTTCTTTTTCTAGGCTGAGGTTCAGCTATGCTATCTGGAAGCACAAAGAGATGCTGTTGAACAGATGTCCTTAAAACTGTACAGTGAGCAGTACAACAGTAGTAGCAAGCGAAAGGAAGAGTTTGCTGATATGTCAAAAGTTCACACAGTGGGAAGTAATGGGTAGGGAACTATTCTTTTTGTTGTTTTATTCTCACTGATCTGTGGGTTTTTTTACATGATATACTTTTTCTTACTTCTAGTTAACCAGGATTTTTCTTCCTAGGCCAAGAGGCAGGGAAAAACTCTCTCTATATTTATTTGCTTTTATCATATATGAATGCAAAAATAATGGGTTCTGGATAATTTATCCAAATTATGGTTTGTTCATAGGACTACCTAACATTATTTAATAGTAATCTGTTATCTGGATTTAAAAAAATGTAATGTATCCTTTATTCTTTAGGCTTTTCTCCTCCAGTGGCTTTATACAATTTGATTTCTTAGCATCTTCCAAGAAAGAATCTTTATAGTGTATTCATACCTCTGCAAGACCTCTCTAATAATTTTTCTTCTAGTGACTAGGAAATATGAAACCATTCACTTATAGTTCAAACATCCTAGTTTTGTACTTCAAGAAAGCATTAATTTTAACTGTTTTCCCTTGACTTGGTCATTTCAGTCTGTTTTTTTTAAATTAATGTAAACACACATATATTATATATTTAAGTGTACATATAAAAGCACTCTTTCTTAATATTTTGAACAAAGAATGTTGGACGAATTAATCATTGGAATATGCTAAAATGACTTCTTGCTGCCCTTCCTTTTTCACAATCAAGAAAACTTGTAGTTCTGGATTAAGACTTTTTCTTTAAGGTCTTTTCAAAACAGTATCTTCCAACTGCTAGCACCCCAAAATGAACATAAAACACATATCTGTAAGATCATAATAGTGTAGGCCGAAAGCAGTTCAAAGGAGCCAACTAGTGCTCATTGTTTGGGTAAACCCTCATCCTGATAAAAGTTTCCTAGTAAATACAATAGAACTTTTGCCTGCAGTTTCCTATGCAAGGAAAGTCATTGACCAAGGTGTTCATGAGTTCCTTATCTCCAGAACTTCATTTTCTGATGTTAACTCAATGTTCAGGTCTTGGAAACACAGTTTTATTAAATTACCAACTGTAAAGATAAATGAGCCTTGTAAACATCCTCTCTTATTATACAGAAAGATGACTGTTTTAGAAAAATTGATGTGGGCTAATTATGTAGGATTACTGAGATCTTGATTACATATGCAGAAATCTGTCAGATTCTCAAACATGCTGGTGCAGCTAGTGCCAACCATAAAAATAATTTGTTCAGAATTGGTGTGTATATGTATATAAATGTGCTCTGAGGGCTACATGTTCAAAACTAGCATCTAATTTTGCAGCCACCATTGAATGTGAACAAGACTTAAGGCTGGAATATTGCAGAGGATGTCAGCCAGTAACACATCAACAGACTTTTGATTTTCCTGAGAGTAGGGGATATAGAGCTTTACGCTTTGTGAAGAAATCCAGTTTGTAACTCTATGTACCATATGTGATAAGTAAATAGGTCCTTAAATGCACTTGTTTGCACTTGTAATTACATGCTTAGGACTGGGAATGGTCATCTGCTAGTGCTCCCTACTTTTTCTGTGCTGTGGCCACCTTTCTGGGCCCTTCTGACCATCCCAGCCCTTAGAGACTCAACAGTGACTTCAGGGGCCAGAGGGCTGGAGTCAGACCACTACAGTATCACATATTCAGCCATTGTAGAAACTAGGAGAGATTGAATTCAGATGAAGCGCTTCCAGTTGAACAAGTCTGAGGTGCTGTATTGAGCACAATGGAAATGCCTTTCAGCTATTTGAAAATAGAATTGATATAAAATTTCCCTACTGCATAAAAACTGTGGACAGAAACTCCACGGTAGAATGATGTAGCTAGAGACTGTGCTCTCTACAGAGAAGGGGCCATTTGCATAAGTGGGAAAATTAGCTGTTGTTGAAGATTGACCTTGGAGAAAGAAGAGTGTCCACAGGGAGAACAAGAGTTATTGTAGATAAAGAATTTTTTATATGACATGGGTATGTGTGTGTATGAGATTTGGGAGAGGTGACTTTGTGTATTAAATAGCTAACCTCAGATAGGTGGAGTAGTATTTGCAGAATAGGGTGATGCTAGTGGGTGCATAAAACCCAGGAGATTTCCTGCAAAACAGTGATCTTGTTAAAGCGGCGATACAGAGGGTTTATGTGTATCTGCATGAAAATGGCTAAAGTGACAATGGAAGAGAAGAAAATGACTATCCACTGCAGGAGAACATCAGCAAACCAGGCAGCAAGAGGCAGCCAAGAGTAGTAGAGAGCAGGTGCCAAATGTTACAGTAAATCTGACTGGAAATATTGCATCCCCTCAAAACTGGGGAGAAGTTCATACAGGTACTATTGGGAGATATGGATACAATTATTTACAGCACCATTGTACAACATGAAGACCAGATCCTGAGTCTGTCATCAGCTAGTACTGGGCTTTCATGGATGAGGCTTTGAGAGAAATGCATTATAGGGGGTTTCAAGTATGCTCAGAATGTAAGGCAATTTTAAAACTGTTAAGGTCAAACCCCCAATTTCTTCTGTATCTTCCTAATAAAAACATGTGAGAAGAGTTCCAGAAAATTATGACCCAGAAACTTGAAGGAACTTTTTGTCTGGCTGAATTTGTTTGGTAGGCATAGCAGTGTGTTTACAGTACTTCTAAATGCCATGTGAGTTATGCCATCAAAGAAATACTACAAACTGCAAGTGCATGTTAAACATAGAGAAAGAGGCTGATGGAAATAGCTTCACATTCCTTTTTATTTATTAATGCCACAGACGAACTGGTTTTCTCGTGAGAAAGGTGCTCATGAATTTTCATTCAAAATAATAAATTGATGTCCACATTTTAAGAAATATGTTTAGGGTTCAAGGGATTAGACATACAGCTCTGCATATCTGATTCCCTGTTTACCAAGACAAAATATACTTCTTAGTGTCATTTTAGTTATTACATAGCTAATGGTTTTATCTTATCAACCAAAAAATCTATATTAAGGAAGCTGTATTTACCTGCCATTTAAGTAATATTATAGCTTTTTTGTTGGCAATCTTTGGGTACTTTTAATGGAGGATTTATTGTTTCTATAAACAGATGACCTAATTTATTTCTTTTTTAGCAATTGGTGGATTTGGATAATCAACCAAAATTAGATCTTTGCTATGGTTCTTGCAGCTGCAATACACATCAGTATTTCAGAAGTTATGCTTTCCCTGGTTCTGCCTGTGGCAAAATAAAAAAAAAAAATCTACTAAGCTCAGAAAAAGTAGATTCTGAATAAAAACCTATCACAAAAATACTGACAGGTACATTTGAATCTTAACCTCTCACTGATCCTACAATTTCTGGATTTTTTTAATATCTTTTTAACAGCTTAGTAACTTGCATCCTCTTCCAAATAGTAATTTAATAGCAATCACTACATTCATCCTTTTAGATGCAAGGCATTAATTTTAGCAACAAAGCTGCTTTTTTAATATATATATTGGAGATACTTTAAAACCATTAAAAATATTGCATTCATATTAAAAAATATATTGATGATACTTTGTGGGCTGACTACACTATCTTCAGACTCAGGCAAATAACTGCCATAGACAGTTCGCTTAAAAATGCTCCCAGATTACTTTATATTACATCATTTAAAAAAGAAAAAAAGGAGATAATAAGCAATTACGGGGAAAAAAAAATTCCTCACTGTATCTTGTATCCTTTCCTGTTTTTTTCCAGTGAATCCTGTTTGTCTCACCCTTTGTTTTGGGTTCAGTTCCTGTTTAGAACATAAGTTTGAAATCAAAATGTTCAGCTGTTTTCTAGTGCTTATCTGGGTTTTATAAAGGTCAAAGAAAAGTGCTTTTCTGTTTCTTTAAAGAATTGGTTCATTCTATTACACTAAGAGATGGACTAATTTGGACTGTAACTAAGATGTGGTTCTTTAGACACAAAGCAGGTGGTTGGATCCAGCACATCTTCTGCCTATTATAGTAAAATCCAAGTCCATTTCCTCATGCAATTTCCAAAGGCATCTCATCCCATTCTGGGCAAGAGATCATGAATGATGGATGTAGGCTTTGTTTCACATCATCTTCATGTCTTAATTTAGGTATTTCATTGGTACAAACCATCCAAGTCCAACTGAATCTGTACTGATTTATATGATATGAAATCTAGCATCTTACATCATAAAACATATGTTTTAATAACTGCCTGTCAGTTTTATGACTTTGAATAATTTGGATAAGATGGAAGGGAAGAAAAGGAGCAGTAGGTACTGAAGACACAGAATGGTTATACTGCTTTCTGGGGAAGGGATAAAGATTCAGTATCAATGCCAAATATGCCATTCGAGATGGACTTTAGTTTTATGTTAGTTTCAAAATGTTATCTGAGTCAAATACCTCCAGAAACAGGAGAAAAGCCCTGAACTCCAAATGAAACTATTATATTTCAACAATGGTAACTTGCCTTTTGATGCTTGCTCTTCTTTCTTTATAGTAACATTGCGTACCTTCTCAGGGCAGCAGGCAGCTTTAAGTTGGTGCATCTCATAAATTATTGAGTAAAAGTACACTAAGTACAGTGGATTAAACTAGAGAGTTACTTCACAAGCAGGAATCAGCACTTGTGCATTATACAATACTTTCTTTGTTGTCAATTCATTGAAAATAATACCAAAGAAGTCAAATGCTTTCTTCTCTCTTGCCTGCTTTCTTGCAGAAAGACAGTTCTACTTGTCACAACTTTATCTACAGACTTTCAAAATTACCATGCATATTGTACTCTAGTTAATAACTGAAACTGTGATAGTACTAATAATATTAAAAACATGTTTATTGTTTCTCTGTTGAAACACTGCTAATTTTTTTAGTGGGGTTGCTAAAAAGTTGTTAATAATTGGAGAAATTAGCTTTAGTGGACATGCACTATTCTTCAATCAATATAGGAGTTTTTTGATACTACTGGCAAGGCTTTTGCTATTTCCCATTCTGTAAGTTTGAAGATCCCCTTTCAAGAGGTACCTTTTTGACGGATGTGCAGTTTTTCACCATATACCGTCTGTCTTGTATCACAGTGTTTTAGAAGAATCTATGCTTTACTTATTCAGTAGGCTTTCAATAGAGAATCACATTAATCCTTTTAAGCTCCTTATTCTAATGATTTATTTTGTTGAAAACCGTAGTGATCCTCCTTTGAATTTTAATGATTGCTGGCTATTCAAGGATTCATTGTTTTGACTTCCTGTCCTTACCTTTGTTTCTTACATGTCTGTAGGGAACACCTGTCTAATACTGTATCTGGCCTTAGTTCTCACTGGCTTACCATATTCACTCAAGCCTATCTTAAGGCGTTAAGTTGAAATGCTAGCTACTCATCCATGAAAATAAATGTAGGATATTTACACACATAGGCAGATAGACAGCAGAGGGATGGCTGGATGAATTTAGTAATTTTTTTATGTAACTAATATTTTTATATGAATTATATCAAGATGATTGTTGCAAAATTAGCTCAATATAAAATCTACCATATAAAACCATTAAATAGTATCTATGGGGGATTTGTATTTCAAAATTTTTGAAGCAAATGCAGTATGCCAACAGTTGTCAGGATTTGGCATCAGCCACTGAATTTAGGTCATAGCACTGGCTTAAATTGGATTTCAGTTTTCATTTTCATCCACTCTGTATAAATACAGAATGTCTCTTTAGAAATATAACTTGGAACATCATGAGTTTTCAAGAATATATTATTCTAATACAAGATTTTAACAACTACACAGTATTTATGCATAATACATTTTGTTCCTTATCTACAGCCTTTTGGACTTTGATTCAGAATACCAGGAGCTCTGGGATTGGCTGATTGACATGGAATCCATTGTGATGGACAACCATGACCTGATGATGTCAGAGGAGCAGCAGCAGCATCTTTACAAGGTTAGCGCTACCATAACTGCCTTTACCTAGCTATAGAAGATCTGATTAGCTTGACAAGTCTTTCTCTCACAGGATATCGCTGCGTTCATTGTATGTATCATGGTGTCTATTAGAATTCCCTTCCCTGTCTCCAACCTCATTTCCATCCCCTGTGCGCTGACAGGCTGCACCGACATCATAATTGCAAGAAAGTTCCCTTTATCACATTCTATTTGGTGTAATTCTATAGAAGGACAAAGATTTGTCTTCAAGATGAATAGAAATAAATGAAACTGCATTAATAAATAGAGTGAAACAAAATGAAGGAAAAAAATGAAATGGGAACATTTAACAAAATGTGTTTTGATTGGAGCTTTCAGCTGGATTTTTATCCACCTTTCAGACCTCATCTGGAAAGAAAGACATTTTCCTTGATTTTGGTTTGCTGCTGCCAGGATGCAGGACTCTTCCAATTTAATTTTTATTAGTTATACATAAAGTAGACATTGTCATGTTAACTCTTCACACTTGGTTGTGATTTGAAGAACATGATTATGAACTTGCAGGGTGAACTTATAGGGTCTAATTCTAACATACAGGTAACACAACACACACATGATTTCTCTTATTTGCTATAGCAACCTTAACCCAGAAGCTTTATCACTTCTTTTAGACAGACAGTACTTTTAAGAACTTCCTCAAAATGTGTGATTTGATCTGAAAATTGATTCAGGCTTCACTGTCTGAGAAGCTGTAGTCTGCGGGTCTGAGGGGTGGTGGGGGAAAGAAAGGAGGGGCTTTCGACAGAAATATCAGGCTGCAGTAAATCTTCCTCATTTAGGCAATTTTTATTGGAGTAATTCTGACAGTTGTCATCCTTGAATTGCTTTGAGCATATGGCATATTTCAAAGAGCAGATTGTGAATCATAAAAAATAAAATTAATAACTAACCACAGAATCAGCAACACTATAATGACAAGAAACAACTACCCTCTAGCTTTTTTTTATTTCTTATCAAATAAATGGTACATTCAAGGTCAAATAGAAGTTGTTTTCTTTCTTCTATGATTGCATGATTTGATAATTTCTTAAATATAATACATTTTTTCTTGCTTTGGCATCTTAATTTCTTGATGGTCTTCTTGAATTTTATTCTTTCTTATTTTGACACTTTTATTTAAAATACCCAGTGAGAAAGGGTTGTCACCTGAGTTAAAATATGTTTATAAATGTAAATATAATTCAGATCCCAACTATTTTAGCCTGCAAGTGAGTTTAATTCACTAGCCTCCATTTCTTGCTTTGGCAATTATTTCTTATTTTTCCTAATGTCTTTTTCCTAACTTTCTAAGTGCTTCGTCATACCTAATCATGCATTAACAGTCCTGGCCTTGGCTGGGCTCAGAAATAAAAAACATCAGAAATGGGTAAAAAGTTCCTTGTGAACCTAAAATAAAGTTTTTTTTGTAGTGCCAGTCTATATAAGGCCAGCTTGTAGCATACCTAATTTAACAACTAGTTTTAGTCCCATACTAAAGAAAAAAATAAATCAGTAAACAAAAATATTAAGGCAAAAATTCATTCATCAATACCAAAAGGAACAAGGCTTAAGCAGCCAGCCCAAGTATTTTAGGTGCTACTTCTCTTTCTCATATCTAAATGTAACCATTAAGAAGAATTATAGATGGTAAAGCTATGATAATAATGCATGATGAGAAGAGTAATAGAGAGAAATAATTTAATAATGTATGTAGTACAGTATGGTGGCAAAATGGGGAGTATTGTATATGCAAAATAGGAAGTAATAGTTTCTTAATATTATGAAAATCTGTATTATGATATGTATGACACTTGTAAAAACAGAAACTTGGTGTGAACTAGAGTAGCTGAGTCTGCAGGCTGAGCAGCACAGACGAACCAGCACTGATTCCAAAGCACAGGAAGCTTATTTGTCCTGCAGTTTCCATCATAAGGTCACCTGGCTCTGTACCAGATTTGAGCCCCTATCTCAAAACTACCTATCTGGTACTTCATCACTGCAAAACCACTTGAAGAAGGGTAGGAACAGACTCCTTCCCCTCCTGTGGTGAATATTTGCTGCATATACTCTTCTAGTAAAAACAGCAAGCAAATTGTTAAGGATTGAGTAGAAGACTTAAGTAGAAATGTCGAGTTTGTCTGAGATCACTAAGGCGTACTTTCAGGTAACATAAAAATCTTAAGTGCATTGCATTAAACATGATCAGTCTTTCGAAAAAACAACACCCCCTAGCTCCACACCCCCCCACACCCCCCAAATAAACCACCTCCTGAAGAAGTGTTGAAAGCCCCATAATTTCAGACATTTAAAAGTAGATAACAGACAACATTAGCAAATGTAATTGTGGGAACAATTCTGCTCTAGCAAAGGAAAGATCAGATAAATCACCAGGTCTTTATCATCTTTAATTTCAGAGATTCATATAACAATGAATCATGCCCTCAAAACCAGTATTAATCGTTTTATAAAACTAGCCTAGTAAACCTCCCTTCTAATCAATGGTGACACCCGTTTTATTTCGAGGCTTTTTTACAGAGTCGTGGATGGTCTATTGCTCACAGCTCAGAGGCGTGAGTACTGCCTGCACTTCCCAGAGAGCACAGCCGTTCTGCTCTGTAGGGAGAGAAGACAGTACAGAGAAATCCAGGCAGCTATTATTGTCAGAATTCCTCAATGAGGAGTGGGGTGTTATGAAAATACAGATCTTGCCTTAATTTTTCTTTATCAATTACAACTTCAAATGTGAACCTGCTAATTGCACTCTCTTCATTTTGGTGGATTCTCCTAAACCCACGGATCTCTCTTCTCACTTCCTGAGCTGAAAAGTAATTGCTGCTCAGAGCCAGCTCAGCAAGCTGTCTCTGCCAGGGAACCTGCTGTGGTATCACTATTACCAACAGTAATCATTGCCCCTAAGGAGCCTATGAATGGGAAGGAGCAATGATAAAACAGGTAATTCAGAAGGGAAAAGCATACATTAAAGCAGCATAACACCATATATAAATGCTAAAATTGTATATGGGAAAATGAAATGTATTTTCATGGTTAGAGTATTTTCACAGTACTCTATTTTCAGAGTCCATATGCATTTAAGTCAACTCTCAGCTTAATTTTATTCTATAATATTCCAGGAACTTCATAGTTTTTTTACTAGGATCCTTATTATCTCTCTTTAACTAGGTTTTCTTTTGCCCCAAATACAATAGGAACAGCACAGCCACATTTTTTTGTAATGCTGAATACATATGTATTAATTTCTCTAGATTTCCTAGGTTTCTGTGCAAAAATTTTTAAAAAAGACAGCATGGTCATAAGTGATTTCTGCTTTACAGTCCTAAACTAGGTAATGATTTTGAAAATCAGCAGTCACAGAATGAATTGATGAGAGTTTATTTGTTCTCTAATGCTTTAACTATTAATTAAGAAGAAACTAAAAGGAACATTTCCATGTTTTTCGACTCTTGCTTCTTTGTACTTCTGTAATAGCTCAGTTTAATGCCAAATGTATCATGTTTATTTCATTTTAATCTACTGCATGTGAGCCTGATCTCATAAGCTCTAAGTACACAAAACTTGCATTGACTTCAACTGTATTCATATGCTGTTACTGGAGGATCAAACCCAAAGAATTTAAACTCTGCTAATTAGCCCTTTAATGGGAACTTGAGTAATTCTGTAACTTGAATGTTCAAAAATGAAGCAAATCAGTATTTACTGGAACTGTGGAGATTAGAAATGAGTATACTAGGCAGAAAAGTTAATGATAATACTTTCAATTTTCCTCAGAGGATTAATTGCAAAACTTAATTGTGTTAGATTAAAACCCCATTTAAATAAATAAAATATGATTGTTAAAATTGTTAGTATGCTCAGAATAGAATTAACTAAACATTTGAAAATATCAAATAAAAGAAATATTTTTTTTTCTGTCAGATTACAAGCAATGTATGGTGGTTTTAACACAAACTGTATAAGCTGAAAGTTTTGTACTAGTAAGTCTTCAACAAGAGTAGTCATGATAGATGGAAAAAGGTCCTTATGTAGAAGTGCAAAAATTTTGAAAACATTTAGTTGGCACAGCTTTTGAACAGGTTAGCTGCTGAACTCTTTCATCAAAGGGAAGCAGTCCAATGTATTAAATAACACAAAAATGCACATCAAAAACTAAGGATACATTTCAAAAAAAGTTGAGGGGAAAATATCTCCCAGCAGTTTTTGCTTCCCGGCTGGAAGCGCTATCCCTGCTTAGAAGGTGCAGTTAATTTCCTCCTCTGGGTGTGCTGCTGCTCCATTGTGCCCTTTTCCTTGGCTCAGTGTGCTGGGGCCCGGAGTGGATCAAACAAACCGTGGTGAAAGTTTCCCTCATTTGCATCACTTCTAGACAGCCCTGTCGTACTCTTTGCTGACAGGAAATCACTGTCTTTGTCACCTTTTTTCAGTGATCTCCTTTTGGCAGAGATTGGCCATGTGACCAGGATTAATCACAACAACAGTTCTGGCTCAGAACTCAATGACATGTTTTCCTCAGCCCTTCAATAATGGTGTAGAGGAGTCAGTAGGAAATGACTACATTAATTTCAGAGTGAAAAGATAATTAACACTTAAGGACTAGTGCTATAACCTATGGAGCTATTATTCAAATTAAAACTAATTCATTGCAAACTTGTGAAAAAGAAAAAAAAAACACAAAAAACTGCTCTTTAATGCAACTGTTAAAATAATCTTGCAAGAGACTCTGAGTTTAAAAAGAAGCATAAACTATTTTTAACGCAGTAATATAAATACATAAGAACTTCAACATTTGAAACTGGAGGCTAAAGTATGTGAAGTGCTTACTTAGATGATATGAATAGGATACTGGCAAACAAAAGCAGCAGTGTGCTCCTAGAATGCTGTGCTTCAAGGAGTTTCCTTGGCAACAGAAATGCAGTTCCAAAAGTAGACAGAACTTTCCTCAGAAAACATACTATTAATAACAACCTTCCGGAACAACTTGGAACAATTTGACTACTTGGCAATAAAATGCCAAGTGTTCTGCAAATTAATCTAACACATAACAGTTATATGTTTCTCTTGCCCATAATTCTCCTGAACTGGGGGCCTGAGTTCTCTGCCATTAGAGGATACAAATGTGCAAAGCAGTTCCAAATGCTGTGCAAACAGAGAGAGGGCTCAAATAGCAGCAGCCTATAAGGATCAATTAATGTTCTTCATATCATTTTAACTTGTAAGACAGATTAGTTTAATTGGATTACTTTGCTCCATTTAAAATGAGTTCTGGGTACCTACTGAAGCTGTATTGTAGTTGTCTTTATTTCAAGTAGATTTCCCATATAAAGAAAACTTATTAAAAGATTAACAGCCTGTTGAGTTATATATTTGGACATTATGTTTAGGGAACTGGTTATAAACGAGAAAACATGAAGATTTTTGCTCCTACTCTGCATATTCTGCACGGTCTAGGATTCCTTCTGGCTGCCTGGTAATCTGTCAGTGCTTGCACAGAGCTACTGAAACAGTCAGTGGGAGAAGATGATGGCCATCACTTTGGAGGAAGCTCTCAGCACGCTACAGGATTGAGCCCCTTGTAGAGAGTAACTACAAATCTGCTATATATGCAGTATTTTTAGATACGCCATCATTTCTACATGAGCCAAAAGAATCAACTAATTTCAGTCTTGCCTTGCCAATAGAAGTCATTAGAATTCCACTAAAGGCCATAAGTTTACCAGACAGGAAAGGTAGACTGTGTCACTACCTCGACTTTTCCTGGATTCTGAGATCTAAAGGTTAAAAGTAATCAATATCTCATTGTGCAGCCTGATAATAAGTAATAACCATGATGTTAAAATCTAAATGACTGCAGATAGCACTTAGGTGTGTTGACCCATTTGGAAGGGCTTTTTAATTGCAATCAGAATAGTCATTATAGTTTGCTAATCAACTTTTAGGCTGCCTTGCAAAAATCAACACCTTTATGAAGTATTACTTTAATGGTATTAGCAAATTATGCCCCAAACTGAAAGCTTTGCAATACCATTAAAAAAAAAAAAAGGAGAGAAAGATTGTTCTGCTAAATAATATCCATAGAGATACTCATTAGCAATAGTATGTCTGTTACTTATGTAATAGTATGCATTTACTTATGTCTATGTACATGGATTGATACATGCCTCAATGGAAATTAGTCTTAAGTTTTAACATTGTAGTATGTTTTTAATGGTCTCGTATAGTAAAATGACTTTGCACAAAACTGACTTCAGTTGCTATTCTTCACGAAGTTCAGTAATTTTCATGTGCTAGGCTGAATTTTTTTTCCCTGACAGATTAAGAACCTCTATGACTTTCCCCACTAGGTAGGAAAATCAACTGTTTTATATGAGGGGTCTCAAAAATGCCTGATATCTCAAACTGCAGTAAAAGTCTGATTGCTATTACAACATGAACTAAATGAGTTCAGGACCTGACACAGCAGTTTCCTAGTCCCTTATTACAAGGGATGATGAAATTGGTTAAATTTTTCTACACAAGTATTTTCACTTCAGTTGCACTGGAGAACAAAGGTAAAGCTCCTTTGTGACACATCCTATAACAACCAGCTCATTCTTCAGTGGTTCATATGTTTAACTATATAAAGATTAAATTCCTTGCTAATTCTGGCAAATTTTATATTTTAAAAAGCAGAAAAGAAAATTATTGTTGGCAAAAATTCTTACATAAAGCAGAGAAATGTTAAGTTTTAATGTCTTATATAATTACAGCAGGAAAACACTGATTGCCATATCTACAGAATTAAAATGTAAATCTAGTGAATGGATACAAAAAGAATGTGAAAAATATTTTTTACATTTTCTTGGTTGATTCCATAATGTATTTCAACTGTAAACATGCATTTTTAAAGGCAGTGTTGTAATTTCTATGGAGCAGACTCCCTGTATTTCCGCAAGAAGTGGCTTCATGCATTTCCCAAGAGTGAGTTTCTCCCATTTCTTCCCAGCATGACGCTGAAGATGAATTTCACATTGTAGCAATGCAGTATTTACTGAGCTTGTAGCAAAAGCCAGCACAGCTTTTGGGAGATTAAAGCAGTGTGTCTAGAATGAAAGAGGCATTCAACTTCAAACAAAAGTAAATGTGTACCACATAGCTGTCATCACCATTCCTTACTACAGCTGCAAAACATGGACAATTTACAGTCATCACATCAAGCATCTTAGTCAACTCCACATGCTCTGTGTTTGTGCCCTTGCTGGTAAAAAATGGTAGGATAAGGTCCTATGCAGTGAGACCTTAGAGCTGCCTTCCGCTGGTCTTTCCAGATAATGTACTGAAATAAAAGATTAGGAATGTTAATAACGTGATGACAATATCATTTTTGAAGTTGTGTGTGGACATGGTCCTGTTTTTTTAGCAACTTGGTGTATCCCTCTGTTTTAAAGGAATGAAGATAAAAAAATCACTGGTAAAAATTATAGGTGGCAATAGTATATTGCCCTATTCCTCAAATTAGTTGCCAATTTTTGATGTACTTCCCCATTTTTCCCCTCATATTCCAGCAGAAGATATTTTTTTAAAAACTCACAGGAATTGCATGCTTTATCCATGATGTTTTGCTTCATAAATATAATGCAGAAACTGCTATTTTCTTTCCAAATTTCTCATCAGAATACCTCATAAATAATCAATACCGTAGTATTTATTTTATAAAAAATAAAACCCCCACAAATGACCATGGAAAACCTTTTTAGCAGGTTTTCTATATGAAACCCAAGTTCACTAAATCTCTGTAAACTTGCACTGGCAATACACTCAAAGAATACATGTCTAAATTATAAAAAATAAGTTTCAGTGAAGTGTACCAGTTTATAATCTCCTGAATTTTTATTTGTATATGTATTGTATTTTTATTTTTATAAATATATATTATAGACTATATTTATATATTGAAAATATGTAAAATATCTATATAAATTATTTATTTGTATATATTTGTAACCTTTTTCCATACTTAAGGTTGGGTGATGTTTTTACTTTGTGTATACACTTTTAATACATTGTACTAAAAATAGCTACAACATTTTGTGCTAACTTCTCCTTCTAACAAGGGAAAATAAGCAATCATTCTAATTTCATTCATAGTTGTTGCAGTTGTGGCTGCATCAGGTCCAGTGGGGTCTTAGGGCAGGCTCCAGCCAACTCATGTGGCCAGCATGAAATACCTGTGGTTCTTCATAACTTCTTGTGTGTGCTGTTGTTTTAGCATTGCAGAAAACATGGTTGCTATAGAATTCTGGTGAATTCCTGAAACTGTAAATGTTAAAGTTGGCTCTATGGAGAGATGCTTTTGGGAGAAACAGAGGTTGTACCCTTCAAATCCTGTTGTTGCAGAATGACAGGTGCTGTTACAGATGTGCAGGACATGTGCCAGCTGTGTCACAGGCTGTAGGGAAGGCTATGGAGAGGTGATTGTTTCCCCAGTAGTAATACAGTGGGAGAAGGAGTGATCTGTGAAGACTGATTCAGACTACTAAGGGAGCTAAGTATACTAGTTTCTCTAATGGGGATGTTCCTTTAAGGGGTAATTCAGAGCAGAAGCTTGTTAAGCACTTTGCAATAGTTTCAGGAGAAACATTTACTCTCCTCTCTCTCTCTCCACTGATTGTATAAAGAGGTTATGAAGGTCAGCCTCACTCAGCTTACCTCTCACTGACTGATATCACAAAAAGAGGTTTTCTTGGTACCATTGTGTAATGTCAATGCAGTATTCCATATTGAAACTGTTGTGATGCATTCAGATTCTGGCAGACATTGCACTGGAGTTTGATCATCTCTGCTTTACCCATTGATTTTTCTTAGAAATCAGCTATGATGGATACAAAATTGCCATAAGAGTTTTTCAGGTGATAGCTTTCTAAACAGGAACATTAACCTTTATAAATCATGTATCAAGACTGACATACTTATTTTTGCTGACTTTCCTCAAGGAGGACTATGTCTCTACTGTGCAGGTGGAAGAACAATAATTCCTAAGATCTCTTAGCTTATTATCATGTGTAGAGAGATCAAATAAACACCATGAGAGGTTAGAAGTGATTAGTTATGTGATCCACTTTGTTGTCTCAAAAGGTTCATTGCTGTTATTTTTCAGTAAGGGTTCATTTTTCTCCAGCAAGTCAATAGTCAAATGCCTCATAGCGTGAGTATGGAAGATTTTTGCCTTTTTTTTATCAAGGTCCAACTAAAATAAAGATAGAAAAGCTTTCTTTCTGAAAATATTCGGTTTCTTTGTTGCTTCAGCTTTAGTTGTGGGGTTTACGTGTCTTGGTTTTATTAGCTGTCTACTAGAATATATGTTTTCACCAGAGGCTAAACATGTAATAAATAGATGGATAAATAGATAAAAAGAGAGAGAATAAATCAGATGATGAAAATCTTTTTACACCTTTACCTCTGTGCTGAGCTAGGGACCTTTCTCTCCATTCCTCTTTTAACAGTAATGGTTAATGCTATGACCATTGTGCTGTATGAGCCTTATAGTCTCTTTGAGCAGTTATTTTTCTTGCTAAGTAACAAGTAGAATTCACAAAATGCCTACTAAAAATTAGAATGGCTATGAAGATATATACTTGATACAGTTTTAACAAACATAAGGGATGACTTTTTTGTAAATATGGCTGAACAGGAGTGCCTTGTCAACTCATGAATACACGTGGTAGGTTGGTAGCTTACTCACAGTGCCCAGAAGACTGGAAATGAGGGAGCAAGTTTCATTGCAGTTGAAGACTACTGCTCTTGGCCTGGGCCCAAAAAGTTCAAGAATCAGTCAAGGGAGTGAATAAAGAGCCAGTTTAAGAATTAAAATATTAAATTCTTCCATCTTATTATTCCAAATGCAGCAGATGAGATCTGAGACAACAGTCACATTAGATAGGAATGAAATATCTCTGATTACCTGTGGGAAAACTGCCTAAAATTGGAGGACATAGGTAGAAGTGACTGAGCACCAGGAAAACTGGAACTCCAAACGAAAAAGGCTTTTCTTCGAGGTGGTAGAAACAATATTTTAGTCTCTAAAAATAATTGTTCAGAGTGATACAGATGATTCTAAGTAAATTTAAAGCTAGGAAAAGGTTTTCTTAACCAAAACCAGAAACAAAAAAGGGGATAAGGTAAGGTGCTAGGAACTAGAGTACCCACGTGTAACTATAGACAAGAAACATTTCTTAATTGTATCTCTTCCCCAGGATCATTTGTAAAATACACAGCTCCCATTTATAGGGATGGCATAAGAGTAAAACCAATCTAATATATGCCTCCAAACAGAGGGCAAGCTATCCAGAGAAGCACCAGAACAGAAACAGCGGAACACACACAGAGCTGTAAGTCAAAGGAACCCACAAAGCAGGGCAGATGCAGACTGGCTGAAAATGTTGGCATTTCAGTGCAACATATGTAGGATAACAGGCAACATGAAAAGTAAGAAGAAAAATGTTCTTGAGAAAAAGACCCAGCCAGCCAGATTGAATATCACAATTACCTTTGAAATTAAAATATAGTGTCTGAAGTCACTGAGAATTTAAGGTTTTAATGAAGAAGTAGATATCCATAATGTGACTTAAGCGGATCTAAAGATTCGCGGTGTTCTAGCAATGCAGAAGGCTGCCAGGCATTCAATTGCTATATTTGCAAGTATGTTATTAGATCAATGACTAATTTGATTCTAGCTGGATTATGGAGTCAGCTGCAGTGCAACACTGATAAGAAGCAAAATTACACTGGAAAGATGCAACCAAGCACTGCATATGTGCAATGAAATCAGGATGAAACCAGTGGATAAATTCAGTCAATCAACAAGGAACACCTGAAATAAGAGATGCTATCTGTTAAAGTTTACTATAGTTGTTTTACAAGAATGCTACACACCCAAGCTCTGTTTTCAGTTGGAAGACAATAATCAAAGCAGTACCTGAAAAAAAAAGTAAAGTTAAAGTCACTGTTATTTCTCCCTAGCATTCTAGAGGAATACAACATATGTGAAGAAGATGAGCACTTAGATGTAAAATTGAAGTTAGCAAAAAATCCCACAAATCACCCTAGAGAGAAGCAAAATGGAATTCTGTTAGTTTAGTAAAACTGCTGGAAAAGGCAATGTGGCAAAGCAAAGGCCATGCACCCACAGAAAGTAATGCACAGTGGATAAACAATCTCCTAATGGTCAGAAAATCCTGGAGTAAACTGATTCCAGAATCTTTGAACAAAATGCAAAAACGTGGGACATGGTGCAAATTTTTTTCAGGGCAACAGTAGGCTTTTATGCTCATCCATCTGAGCTTCTAGGGGTATCCCAGTGTAACGTAAACCTGGCACTCTTCTTCTGTCTAAACATAGGAAACAGAAATATCACAGAGGGGGCAATCCATAACCAACTCGTAAATGGAAACCTCGACAGGAATATTAATCTAAATGCAGAAAACTTGAAAGAATGTGAATCACCTGTGGGTGACATGTTGATTTTTGAAGGACTTTGCTGCTTACCATGAGAAACTAGGAGCACCTCAGGAGACAGCCCGAACAGTTGACAGAAGGACAGTTCTATCTTTCATAGAGACAAACAAACATTTTTACAATTTTTTTGCATGTTTGGCAAAAGCCTATCAATTTTTTCCATGGTCAATACACAGTGACTGAAAAAAAAGTTAAAGGACCAAAAGAAAATATAGAGAGGAGGGGGGAAGAGAGCAACAGGGGCAGGCAAGGCAGCAAGATACCAGTCCTTAAATTGTACAATTATTTGAAGGGACTGAGCATTAGGAGAATCTCCTGATTACACAGAGCTCCTGTAGCAGTTCTTCTATCATTTTTCCTGGCACAATGGCAAAACTAGTGAATGAATGTAGGGGTAAGTTAGAATGAAAGTAGTTTCCTTCCAACAGAGACCCCCAGAGAGCTCTGGTTTCTGAAATCAGTGAAACTAGGAATTTCTGTCTTACCTATAAGCAACATCACAACTTCCTCCCTTTGCATGCATATTGTGCTTTTCTTCCAGAAGTAATTTGCCATGAGTTACCTGGTAGGCAATAGATCACCTTTAAGACACCACTGGCTGCCTCCAGCTGCAGAAACACCACAGCACACCACACCAATCACACGTTTTTTAATCTCAGTTCAAGCACTGAATGTATCTCTACAAATGAATGAATAGTACTGACCCCTCCATGAATGCAGATTAACACAGTTAGGCGTTTAGCATTGATGCTAAGAGAAGAGAATATAGGTTTTTAAAGAGACATATTTTCATGTGGTTCAATTGTGAATATATGTATATACATCTATATATGTGTATTTTGTATAACAACACCAATGCTAAACAAGTGAGCTTTGCTATTCCTGGCACATTTCAAAGTTAGTCAGAGTATTAAAATGTTGAGCAATAAAATGTTCATTTCGTGGAAAACATTTCTGTTTGGCTCACATTAATTAAATTCAACTCTTTCTGTTAAAAGCCAGACTAAAAGAGGTAGAATATTGCTGGCCAACTGCAACAAGCAATAGCAAGCAGAATTGCTTGTAGTGGAGGATATATGTGAGGAGTTTTTTGCATCTCTTTTAAAAGCCATGTGTCCCACAAGCTATATCTTGGCTGAAGAGCAGGGTATTCTCTCTTTGTGGACTAACAATTTCCACAATGCTCTTCATTGCTGTGGTAGGAAATCCTGAACTTGGTGCTGAGATATGCTCAAATGGTAGCTAGAACTATCTGTTTTGCCCCTGCATGATAAATAGCGAGGAAATATATTTCCTGCATTTAACCCAAGAGAATTCATACCACAAAATGAATCTTCTACCAATTTCCCCTCTTTCCTTCCCTTCAAACCAGCCATTAGAAATATATTACTATAATAACTTGAACGTAATTTAAAAGCTGTTATGCTTATGGGTCCCTATATGGATTCTGAACAGTTCTTCACTGTCTGGGTAACCTCCAAACAGGGAGACCCAGAGTGATGGGAGATCCAGTAGTTCAGGCATTTGATTTCATTAAAATCAAGAGACTGTTTGGATCATGTATATGATTTTTTTGTGAATTTGATGTAGAGGTCCTGTGAGAAAAGGCTCTTATATTTATGGTTTTATAAGGCTAAAAGTAGCATGGAACACACACCTTTTCCAGTCACATGCATTGTGCTATGCACTCTTGTTCTTTTTAAATTCTTCCCTTCTGGAGCATATGGTCCATTTTCCAGGTTCTTCAAAGGCTGTTGAATTCTATTTTTTAGCTGTATCTTTTAGCTTGCTGACTTAATCTGCCAGGGCCAGCATTTGCTATCCTAGTGCTGCAGATTTTAACTCCAGCAGATTCTGACTGAGTAAATCTCAAAACCAGGCACTTTCCCGTGTTCTGATCCCTAGCTCTCAGGTCATCCAACAGTTGAGGGTCTTTCTGAAGTCTGACCTTAACTCATCTGTTCAGACATTTCCTCAACTTGTCAGGAGTCAGCAATAACCTTACATTTCACATCCACTCCTTTTGTGAGTCTGAATGTACAGCATCAACAATAGCTTGCCTGTCGTCATGGTTTTGTATGGCTATAAGGTATTTGGATCCAGATCCGTAGACACAGTTTAGTCTTAGTTCCTACGTCCTTTTAAGAAGTGATGCTGGGCAACATATTTTTGTTTAGCCCGTGTTCAGGCTTCCCAGGGAGGCTCCTGGAAAACAGTTTTGGATTTTTATATCCAGAATCTCTTCTGGTCATTCCTAGGGAGCCAAATTGTGTAGTGTGACAGACTGACCTGTTATGGAACCTTAATTTATAAAGTTGCATGTAAAACCCTAGGAATTTAGCTACTGTTTGTTTTTAACACAAGAAAACGTTACTTCATTAATCTTGGTATCCTGACTCAAGTAGTGACCACTCTTGGAAAACCTTAAATAAGATGAAGAAACTCTCACTTTTATATATACTTACTTTAGTTCCAAAAGGCTTTAGTTGATAGAGTTTATGCACTTCTTTCTTGTTTATGTCTCTACGGTCCTCTAATTTGTTAATTAGAATGGATTATTGGGTGATTTGACCAGCAGGTGGCCTACTACACTGTGCTAGCGTGTGCACCGACTCGTGTCCTGAGAAGGGTCTGCAATAATATTTAAGACTTCTGTTGTTCGATGGCGTTATTCCATGAGAGCAAGTGTGACATTGATAATCTGAACTTGGTCTTTTTTTTGTTCTACCAATCAAACTAAATGCATCAGTACTAGTGGGACATTTTCAGGCCTATGAAAGGTTGGAAAATTAAAAACATATATAATGTCCCTACAGATTTTTGCATGGTTTAAATATCTGAACCTTATTCTTAAGTGCTTAATAGCTTTACTGAAGGAGAGTTAACTCCTGCCTCTGCCATTTCTTCCACACTTTATTAAAGAAGCAAAGAATAAAATCAATGCAATGGCAACTCTTCAAACATCAGTAGCAAATGCCAGTCACCAATGAGCTGTAAAAATTACCTTTAATAGGGTTAATGTAGTGCTACCTTAGTAATTTAATGCACAAAAGCTCTATGGCCTGTTCTAAAATATGTATTCATTATTTTAATTTCTTTAGACTTCAGTTCTATAGCAACATATTATACCTCTAGCATAATAGCGAACAAAATGACCTAAAATAGTTGACTCAGATATAGATTTGAAAAAAGGTAATCTAGTAGTGCTAAGAACATGGAGTATTCCACAAGGTATACTTTTTATTTTTAGAATTGTTACTAATTTTAAAATGGATGTTAAGGTAGGAAGTACAACCTCTCAAATTAAGAAGTGAAATCACTTTATTTATGTCACTGAAGTGCAGATACTATTTGACAAAGGTTGTGTCACCATAAAAATCAGTCACATACTTTGCTGATATTCTCAATAGAACATATTCCTTAAAAATTCTAAAAAACACAGAACACACGATGCGATCTTGTTCTTTATCCATCATCCGTTTCTCATTTATTTTCTTACATTTTTCCATCTTCATTTGTAATTACTAAATTCCCTACATACATTCCCATAATAAACATCTATTAAACAGACAGCAGTTACAGTTGAAGACATCAATACACATTACTGTGAGTGTATATCTTGTCTTAATGACCACAGATCTTTCCAATTTGTATTTGAACAGCCAGGCAGCTATCATGGCATGCATAGTTACCAGAACAGGCTTTCCACAAAGCAGGACCAGAATCTCTTGAGAGAATGCCAGAAAGACATTCCCTAGTGTTGGCTATAGCTGAAGTACATTTAAGATATCCTGAATTCATATTATATTACTTCACTACTGGTTTTTTGTCCTGGTATTTCCTGCTGCTGCGGTCCTTTGAAGAACGTTTTTTCCCTCAGATGTATGCATATCTTTTCTTGTTTTCAAGACATGCCCTTTTTCATCTTCTTTAAGTAGAATTCAGACATGACAATAGCAATAACTTACCAGTCTCTAAATCCACTGACATTGCAAATATTACATAGATTTGAGTATCGATACTATAGTCACCAGTTTATTAGTTTGCTTAGAGCATAGAGATTAACATTTCAGTGAGGCAACATAAGTCAGCATGAACTTGTGTGTTTTTTTTTTCTGAAATCAATTTCTACAGTTTCATTGCCATATCTTTACAGAACTACTCTTTTTTATAATTGCTGAAAGACAGATTCTCTTAATATGCAGGTTATGCTGTGTGCTGATTTCAGAGAAGCTCATTACAAAATGCTAAACACAAAGGGGCAGATTCCCTGGTCCATCACGATCACATTCAACTTTACAATTTCTGAAGTGAGTCTAGAGCAGTTGATAGTGTGCACTAGAAAATACTCACCTTGTGGGTGAAATTCTCATTGATGCCATTGACTTCATCTGATACTACATTCTTTTTCTCCTGCTCCCTACCCTGCTTTCCATCATATATAGCGGCAGCAAACAATCTTTAAGTGAACAAGTAGAGTCTAACAAGCGAAAGCCAAAATGTGAGTAGAGGCAATATTATCCATAAGCACAAAGTAAATCCAAACCCTATATTTCTTATTTATATCAGGGCCAAGTTATTAAAAATATGCTTTCTGACAGCTCTGAGAAAAAACAAGCACCTTAAGAATGTCCAAAGTGCATGTAGTTGAGTTCACCAGCCTCTGCAAAAATAGTTCAGCTTCTCTATGTTTTGGTTCCATAAATTGAAATCCCAGAAACACCAAACAGAGTTACTCAAGGTCAGTGCAAGTCATCTGGTTTCATGTTTGATTCTTGTAGTAACTTTCACAGACGTTCGAGCTATTGGCAAAGGTATAAGAAGATAAAACAGCTGGAAGTTAAAAATAAACAAATTCAAACTAGAAGCAAGCCATACATTTTCTAACAGTGAGGGAAGCTAGTTGTTTATCATTTTACCAAGAAGTCCTGTAAATTTCCCATCATTTGCATCTTTAAATCAGGGATGGATGCAATAAGAAATTATTTTCTTCAAACCAGAAAGCTGAGAGCTTAATATAGACAGAGAAGGTAAGATTAGGGCACATGTTATACAAGTGGTGAGGTTAGATTATGACAATTTCTTGAACTTCAGGTCTGTAAATCAGCCCAAGTTTTGTCAAGGAATATATTGGCAGAATGCCATTAGAGTCGAGAAGAAGCTTGCTTTCAGCTTTCATCATGCCAGCAAATAAAAGAGTTCACATATAGCGCTAGCATAAATCCTTGAAAACAGACACCTGAAATCAGGGAAATAGAAACAGAGGAAAAGTTTTTTTTGTTTCTGTCTTGCTAGTTGTTAGTACACAAAATGAGTTCAGTGTCACTGCACTCTCATATTCTTTTAAAGGTTACTATTAGTGTTTGTTTAGTTTCCAACATTTGTACATGGACTTGAAGTTCACAGTCACATCTCACTCCATCACAGTATAACAGACTGAATATTTCTGTTCCTGGTGGTTCATGAGCACATTTGACATACTCCTTGGAAGTTACAGGGGTCTTAAAAAGCAAGCCCAATGCCACATGCAGGTAGCCAGAAGCAGGATTTTTTGTCTTTTTCCCTTTTCCCATTATAAGTGTGATAGTTCCACTCGTTTTTATTGCTTTGGTTTTGTCTGTCTTAAATTATTTAAAATATTGAAACATTATTACATTCAGAAAGTCCATTTTTACAAATTAACTCAGAAGCTAATTTTCTAAGACTCTGGAATTTAAAAAAAAATTGTATAATTTATCACATATATTAGCTTTTAGAAACAATGACCACTCTGATATAGTCCTTTAAATATTATTCAGCAAATATAGTGGTGTTGTCAGTCTTCTAGAATTGAAATACATCTCAGAAGGAGTTTTTTCACCTTCAGGGTTGTCTGGCTCTTGCTGAAGAAGCGTAACATTGTCCTGTTTTGATTACTGGTAAGAAAGATAGAAAGCATCTGTGTTAAATACTCAGGTCTGTCAGAATGTTATCAGTTCAGATATTCAGAAGAAGATTAGTTCTTAGTTCCTGCCATTCAGTCATCTTTATATGCTTAGTTTGTTTCAGGGACAATTGAACTTCCTGTTGATAAGGCCAAAAATGATCATTGCGGTAGCATTTGCTATCAAAGCTGTTAATAACATAAAAAATGAAATATTTTCTTCTAATTTAAAATACTTCAATGACATTTGTGAGGTGTACAACTTCTTGCCAACTCTTGTAATTTAAAACATTATCTGTTCAAGGAAAACATATGTTAGAAATTTTTAATTCAGTGATAGGAAAGGCACTAATGAAATATGCATGTATGAATTTTGTATTGCATAAGTTTCCTATTTCTTGAAATGTGATTAAAAGCCAAACATCTGGATTATGTTTAAAAAGCCTGAATTTCCAGTTTTCAGAGAGATTCAATCTATTTTGACACTGTACACTTAGCCTTAACATTTTCGGCATGCTGTTAACATTACTCGATATTGTTAAAAAAATAAGTTTAGATTTACACAAAGTTGGATTTCTCCTATTGCTAAAAAATGTTTTCTGAAATAGCTGTTTCTGGAGCATTCACACAGCCACAGTTTAGACTGCATCAGCAGTTTTGTTATAAATTTGCTCTTGAGAACAGTTAGTAGTTGATCATAAAAATAACTTTTCAAATTGAGAGTATTTTTTCTTCTGTATAAAAGTACTATTTTTTCCCTAGAATAATATTAAAAATGAAATACTGAGTTCATAACAACTTACAAAATTCAGTATAAGATGAGATTAGTCCACTGTTAACACTGATAATGGCATAGGGATGCCAACTTTCTCCTCTTGTCTTAATAATATTAATGTATACTGGAAAAATTAATAGGTATTTTCTGCTGTGTTTTTTGAAAGGTTCAGGATATGACTCTGTACAGATGACAATAAGTAGTTAACTGTAAGACTTACTTTTTAACATGTTTTAACAATAGTTAAACCAAAACTAAACCAATAGTTTTGATATCATTGTAATAGTATTGCAGTAACAGGAATTGTGGTGAATGCCAAGGTTTTAGATAGTCAGTGGAGTAATTTAGCACTCCTTTTGGACCTGCTGCATGTCAAAGTACCAACTTTGACATAACACAAGGAAAATTATAAGGAACAAATCAAAAAGCACTTTGTAAAAACTATTAGCTTTTCCTTTACTTAGTACAGTACAGGGTGTACATTTAAAATAAAAATTACATTTTTCATTATAACTGTTGGGCATATTGAGAAACTGCTGTCAACACCCTTTCCAATCAGCGCTTAGATGGGCCATCAAACAGATGTAAGTTCTGTCATATAGAAAAAAAGTTCAATTACTTTAAAAATCTTTTTGTTACCCTGGATACTACAGATAGTGAGAATTCAGATTTCAGATTTGAGGTTAGAAACTGAGCAAGCTTGATGCAGTGTCTGTCTGACCTTGACTTGAGGTCGTGCACCAGCCTGCAGAGACTGTAGGGCTATTGCCACAGCCCAGGGATGATTTTCTTTTCTCACAGTTGACAAGGTCTAGTAATTTGTGTTACTAAAGCCCCTATGTCTTAAATGCTGGGTATACGGATCTTTTTGGATTTACCTGTCCTTTGGTGGTGACTGAGTTCTGCCTCTGTTGATCTGAGGAGCTTCAATTTCCACTTGGGTATTTTTGCAGCAGGGAACCTCTTCTCCCATGAAACAGTATGGCAAACAGCTGAAAAGATGGAGATCCAGAGATATTCTACCCCAAACATATCCCAGTAGGTGCTGCTAGAAGAGGGGGTAATTTATTTGTAGATTTTCAGTCAAACTTCTCTCATGGAAGACTATTACTGATCACTGTTAGCATTCTGTCTGAGTGACAATGGAATAAGGACTTCAGAAGAGCTAGTCTGTGAAAGATAAATGCAAAGGAACATCCATTTCAAAACAGAATGATGCCTGTAACACACAGCCTGACAATAGTGGGTGCATTTGGAATTAAATCTTTGTATAGAGGAGTTCCAATTTTATGTTTCATGCATACTGCAAAAGCAGGCACAGCCTAACAGAGAGGATAACAAGTTATAAATGATTTTCTTTGAATATCTTCTTCAAAAAATCTCCATAATCTTACATTGTTGTATTTTATTTTGTAAAAATGTAAATATAAAAGAGTATCTGTATGAGATTTTGAGAATATCCAGCCAAGGATGGAACTGCAACTACACCTTTGTGTTTCCAGGCCAAACATTTTCTCTCCTATCAAATAAATTTTCTGCTCAATAGTGGTCTAACTGTAGTAATATACAAGTGTTTGGAATCTCCTTTACTCTAGTTTATTCCTCAAAAAAATATACCTGAGCATAAACCCAACAGTATAGTAGTTATTAATTCCTAAAGAGCACTTTTTTAATTTATTTAATATCAATTAATCTCCAGGAAAATTTACGAATAAATGTAAATTTAGCTAAATCAACATCTGATATGTTAAGCATGTCTGTTGGTTGCATCTGTACCAAAAGTCACACCTCTGGTGCAAGGTGTGAAACCAACCTCAAAACTCTAAGAGTGTTATTGCAAGCAATGCAAGATGAATATCAGAATTTTTTTCATATATCAGCCAAAAAACCCAGTAAAACACATAGTTTATGAGATAACATGTTGTTAAACATGAATCGTACCAATCCTGTGACCTCACCTGAACTGCACTATGACCTGTTCTGTTCCACCATGGGTGGCCATTTCAGATCTGGTGGGCTCTCTCATATGCACCTGATATGGGATTACCCTCACCATATGAATTCTAACAGCTGTATTTTGGCTGTGTTCTCCTCAATTTAATTATATTTAAAATCTTGTTAATAGTATAGTAAATAACTGGTATTGCTACAAAATTGCATTTTGAAGGTAATGGGATTGAATTTCAATGCTAGTTGACACTCAATTACAATTTCCATATATCTACTGAATTAGGCAGTTCTTGGTTGCTGTATTAAGGTGGATGTCTTCCTGCTTAACTGAACACTGAGCAAGACAGGCAAAATGTATTATAAAGCCAAATCGAGGCTCAATATGCACACTCAAATTTTTATTGTTTGTATGAAGTCGTAAGCTTGCAGAACAAACTCTGGAATGTGGATTTAAAATTTTTAAATAATCAATATTTAAGCAAAATTCCACTATATTTATAGTAACAAAGCTCCAAAAAAAAGAAAAAAAGTAAAAAAAAGAAGCCTTTAAAACTTTTTACTGAATTACTGCCATCAGCCAGTAGAACCATGGAGCTTGTTCGGCTAAAAGCCACAACAGACTTTGTAATGCAGTGATGTAATCTTGGCTTTGTGTCATTTAAATTCAACCTAAAAAAACAATTTTCCTGAATAGACAGGCTGACAACAATATTGTTCAGTGTTGGTTTTTATTTGGATTGTTTCCAAATGATTCATATGCGTCCACAGCAACATCCCATGCCTGTTTGAGTTTTTACTCTGAATTCCGAAGTTTCCCCTTTTTTCTCACATTTTATTTTGCTTTTAAAATCTCAGTTATGTTTGTGAAACTAACTAGCTCGGCCACAAAATTAGGATGTATCTTGCAGAGTGCATTCATTTTACTTTTTGCATATTTTTCCTGAGGTCATGTCAAGGTTAGTTTGAATTCCATCCTACATTAAGACTTCTTTCACAGCTATTTAGCTCTGCAGCCTGCGCCCCGCTGGGGTCTGCCCCTTGGGCACGTCAAAGCTTCAGACCTGACAAATCACACACAGATGAAGCTGTACAGTTTTTTAAACAGTTTCATCACTAACGTGGGGCTTTTTTGGGATTTGGTGGTTTTTTTCCTTTGTACTACACTTCCCCACAGCCTCCCCCTGACCCTCCCCACTGGAGTTTATTCTCTGAATTGCCATATCCTGAAGACTGATTTCTGTATGGAAAATTCCCTTGCTTAGGCGAGTTGTAAAATAGAAATGTTGTTGTATAGTATCTGCCGCTCACAGACCCACAGAAACTGAAAACTCTGCAGATCCTCTTGGCTAATAATAAGCTATAGCTCCTTGTCTAATAACTCTAATTGTATTGTTAGTACCTGTTTGCACTGAAGAGCCTAAAACTATAACGTCTGATAAATACTCAAAATTTATCATTCATATTGCAAACCTGTTAGTTATCCAGGAAAGCTGTTAGTTGTTCACAGGAATAAACTTCTGTCATCCTTGGGATTACTCAGATGAGTAAATGTTCATCGGTGTCAAGAAATGATGTTGTGCTCTAGCAGCAATCTTTAGGGGACTTGCAAAATTTTAAGTGGGTGTATGTGTGTGTATACATATATATATATAATTAGCTTCGCAACTATCTGCAGGGCTTTCACCACCTACATTCATGCACAGACAGACACACCCTCTGCCCCCCAAGTATATGTAGCTGCATAAAAACTGGTTTGAAGTGTATAATGCAGCTCACAGGTGAAAATACGTTTTCTAAAATTCTTAGCTGTAGACTCCTATCTGGTTTTTAGCATTTTGTGAAACTAATGGTGCAATACCATTTCCTGTTTAATTGATGAAGTTAAAATGCTTGGCTGCTAATGAGTGTATTAGCAAACAATATACCCTTAACAAGCTTAAGCAGCTCAGGATTTTAAAAAGCAGCTTACTGTCCTCCTCATTTTTATAAGACAAAATGTACTGCCTTCCACAAATTGCTTGATCGACTGATGAAGTACCATAATTATAGTTGTATTGCAGTTTTGACAAAGCCACAATAATAGATTGTAGTTTAGTCCCCACTCTAGGCACACAACTCTTTGCATTACAAAACCCAGTTTTACTGGTCTAATTCTTCCTGAGAACAAAAAGCACCTGGAGATGTTAACTATATACTAAAAGAAAACTTGGAATCTAGAAAATAATAATATTGAAGCATGACTTTTCTTCTTGTAGTTAGTTCATTGGGAATGGTATCTAATGAAGAGTTGTCTAAAGGCTTGCTTGTTTGGAACTAATTAAAGACAGATATCCTAAATAGAAAAAGGATCATGGGAATTACATTAGGTGTCCAGAGACTTGTTATTCTTTTGGTACTCTGAGTAGATAGTGGAAGTTGTTAGGGATTCAAGAAATAAGGCAAGCTAATAAAAAGTTCTATTTTTCTGGTTATTGGCCAACTATTGTATTTTTGTTTGCAATAAGATTTGTGCCAACAGGCTAGGGGCTTGAATAAAACATTTAAACATTTGTGCATTAACACATTATGGTGAAAAGAGAGTCTTGTGCTTTCACTCAGTGCATTTCAGCCTTCAATTAATGTGAAAGCACTACAATGCCTATGCAACTTCTCTTGCCTAGTGGTGCACCATTTATCATTGCAGTTTTACATTGACCTTGACACCCACTTCATTAGAATAAAGATTGTCTACCATTTAGGTTACATTGTTCCTCTGCACAGAGACCCCATGCAAATTTCTGTTCAGATAGAAGAGCTGTGAGCCTGTCAGAGGTCATCTGCATTAAATGATTGCAGCTATTTTCCAACTGCTTCTTTTCATTCTACTCAATTCAGGCTAGGAGGATCAATCAAGCCCTCTGCCTGAAACAGTGGGACTGCTGGGAATATAACTGTTTTTGGTAGTAGTGGATATGCCCTAAACAGTATTAAATATTTAATATAAATTCATTAAAGAGCACACAAAGTCTTCAAAAAGATATTACATTTATAGTAAAATTTAAAGGGTTGGGATTACCTTTCTTTAAAAAAATGAAGAACAATGGATACCAACTGCATAAATTTTAATGTAGGCAAAATTTAGTTCATGAAGTTGCTTAATATTTCTTTCAATATGTTTATTTCTCTAGCTGCTACAGAAGGGAATGCATAGCAGAAGTGTAATCTGCATTTGCTACTTTCTGAAACAGAAAAAAAACCCCAAGGTGTCTGTAGGGGTTTAAGAAAAAAGTGCAAAGGCTTGCTTTGTTTTACAGGCATGCACCCATATGCACATGTACTCTCACACAAATTCATATTGTGCTATTGTGCTTATTTGTAGGGGAAAAAGGCAGATGGAAATAAGTTAGCACTCTCCTTCCTGAGTTTTCCGAGTGATATAATTGGAATTAAATTATTAATGGGAGATACTTAAAAAGGATTGTTTTATGATCTTCTATTACAGAATTTGCAATTCATTTTAATATTTGTAGTTTGATTTATATCAAAGATAATGCAATCTATGTCCAATTAACAATACATAGCCAATGTAATATGATTTTCAGATCATGCAAATGGAATAAACTAGAAGAGGAAAAACTGATTCTTAACCTCAGATGTAATTTGCTCTGTGAGTTCTGGCAATTTTAAATGACATTGCACTTTTTAATTTTTCCAAAGGCTCAGCAGCAAATTTATCCCAATCAAGAAAGCCTATTATTAATTTACAAGGACAACTGTAGGAGTCTTTATAATTTCTCTGTGCAATTATTTGCCATAAATTGCTAATGGTGAAATACATGAAGTTTGCAAGAAACAGCAACTGCTATTCATCTAGACAGATCGCTCAGCCCGGATCTTGAATGTTGTCCAGAGGTTCTAGTGCTATTGATGGCATAAGAAATATAACCAAGCTTCTGGACAGTTTCTAAAATGTTTCACATTGACAGTACCAAAAAGGTAGAAGCATTAAGGGCTATTGTGAAGGGTAGGCTGGCCTCTAGCAGATTCCTTCACTTTGCCTGTATACAGCTGAGCTTTGGACCCTGGACTTTGGAATAAAAAGACTCTTTGTTCATCACTGAATGGCATTAGGCATGGGCTTCCTAAGGGGCCACCATGAAGCCTAGCATGAAGAGTGCAAACATTATCCAGAAAGCAAAGAGAATGTGTGTGAAGAGATGATGGACAAATATTGCTATATGTGCATATATATATATATATATGTTTGTATATGTTTTTATTACGTATTTGGTGAATTTGCTTGCAGAATGTTCTTTACTGAATTTTATGCATGCAGTATATTTTGCAAATGTGTGCCAATGCTGACTGTGCATGCACACGCAGACACCGAGGATATGTATCTGTATTTATTGGTGTCTGCAGCAGTCAAAACATCCCAAAAGGCAAATTTTTAAAGTTTAAAGATTGAATGCAGGTAAAACTAAAATTGCAGGTCACTCAGTCCTGATCTCAGTTGTATATCCTACAATGCCATTTGGCTGAAGATACTTTGTTAGTAGTGAATGATGGAATGCAGAACATCTACAAATAGCACGTCCTTATTCCAGTAATGGAGAAAGTTTACTGGCTTAATTCTTCTGTACTTCGTAGCCATAGCTCCACTGTGTGTTCAGTATGTCTGGTCTCTTTTCACTATAACCAACAGAAGCACCATACAAAAGTCTTACAATGGATGTCTTAATCTCTCTGTGTGCTTTTAGAGCATTATTTTGAATTCCATCATGCAGGCTTTTTTCTTCCTTTCCTCTTCTGAAGTTTTATTACAACAACAGAATTCCCAGGGAGCTTTAGGGGCAAGGTTCGCGTATTATTGCCCTAAAGTTTTGCTTGAGGGGTGGAATCTGCACCCCAGTCCTGATCACCTTTTTGTGGTGTTTCTCCTTCTGAAAGATGCAGTGTGCAGTCTTATAGAGTTGTTAACTGTGTACAGATTTTTTTATTGTTTACCAGACAGTGCACATCTACGACCCTTTCATGATGATTTCTTTCTCTGACCTCTCAGTGACTAGGCATCTTGTTCCTTAACACTGAGGGAGGCTGAAAAATGCTTGAGTTGCTCAATGTGTGCCTTCTATACCAGTTTCAAAATGGCTTATTCTTCTGGTTTCCATGGTGACAATTAACACTGTTACAAGGCATTGTTCCAGGCTGCATTTGGGCAGAATTTTCGGGTGTAATTTTTCACACAAAAAAAATGTTTTAGATAATTTTTTAAAGAAAAAATAAAAAAAAACCCCAGTTTAGGTTAAAGTGTCGAAAAATGTGTCTCAATCAAGCCTGCCTGAATTATTTCTTAGAATGTTTTTATCAGGGAAAGTAAGGTTTTAACTAGATTTGTTTTGGAATTCAACTTCTTGTGGCTTAAATATTTCTGCCAAACTTATTCCCAGATAAACACTACTGCCGTTTTTTAAATTCCACTATTTGTCCTTTGAGAAATATTTGTTGTATTGAGTGAGAAGGAATAAAAAGCCAAATTCTTTAACTTACGTAACAGTGTTTTGGATTTCTTTTGAGTGGCTTCAGGAACACAAAACCATGCATGCTTACAGCTAATCATGATGTAAATATTTTGCAGTTTTTCCAGTATGTTGTTGTTTGTGTTTTTTCCCAGTTTTATGATATGACAGTATTTTGGGAAATTAAATATTAGTCATTTATTTATTATTTTGGCTATTGAGAGAAGCCTGCAACCTTAACTTCCTTAATCTCATTTTTGGCTATTAAACAGTATTCTATATCATAACATCCACAGAATGTCACAATGGAACAGCTTTTTTTCCCTTAAAGCTGAGGAAACAATGAATCTGAAGATTAAATTATCTTCTCACCAAAGGATTAAGTAGTCCTACCAGACTAGGGTTGTGCAGCACTGATAGAGCTGGTGGCTAATTTTTCCATGCAACTGCTCAGAGTCTAGGTGTTTAATGGATTAAAAAAATAGCATTAGCAATAACATCTTGTGTTATCTCAAACTGTACCTCCTGTACATTAAGCTCTTCCCTTAAAATACACACTGCATTTTAAATATCCGTGAGTGAAACAATACTGACTCTCATTCACATTCCAATACATCTGATAATCAACTGAATTATTTAGTCTTTTACTGTTATTGTATAATGCATTTTCTATCAATCAGCACTTTCAATCATGCTTGTTTATACAGTAGGTTACACAGTGACAAAACCAGCACATACATAAGATCTAGTTTATTTAGTTTTTAACGTAATAACCTTTATAACATCTGTCACACTATTTGGATTACGCAGCACTGAATTATTTTATCTAGTCTAAAATTAAATGAAATGTCTTCTGTTTCTACGTTAACAAGAGCATTGTAGTTATGAAACATGGAATGTATTTTATTTCTTCATCAGTCCTGAGATGCCTAGAAACATCCCCATACCCAGCTCAGACAAGTGCCAGCCTAGAGCAGTAACTAGCTGTGCCTGCAACAGTGACACACAGCTAGAGGACTCCCTCAGTCTATTAATTCACTTGACAAAAGAAAGGGAGTCACATGAACTGGATTTCAGTGCCTAGCAAATCGGACTCTGGATTCCCCTTGATATTACATGTACTTATGGAAACAATTATGCAAATCCTTTTCAGCTATATCATCTTTAAATAGAAATCAGATTACATAAAGAAGATTGTAATCTCCTCCAGTAACCATTCAAGTCGAAAAGGCAATAAGACAGGACCAAGAAGCATGGTTGTTGAACATATTAGTTGAATAAAATAGTGGTGCCTCTTGGTGGGTCCAGACCCCTAGCACCCATCCTGGTAGGTATTGCCTACTGTTGTACGTGTCTCAAACCTGAGCCGCAGTACACCAAGTGTCAAAAGGCAAGCTCTTTGTAAACAATTCCTTGGTTTTTACGATGCATATTCATGCAATTTTGGATACACAGACACCTGATCAGTGTTCATTAAAAATGAGAAATGGTTTAAATCACCTCATTTAAAACATTTGCTCTATGATCCACAAATGACTAATATTTGCTGAAGTTTACATAATACAAATGATGTGCATGTGTTGTGTAAATGAGAGATTAAAATATGAAACTAACAATATGCAAACATATGCATGGAAATACTGAGAACCTGTTAGCTGAAACAGTGATTTCACACCTTTATTATTTTCTTTAGTCTGTCTCCAATTGTCTTTTGGCTTTGTTTTCCTACAGAGCATGTTCTTGGATCTAGCAAAGGCATCCATGTTTTAAACATTCCTTATTCTCATTTAATTTTTTATACTTAGCACAGTTATTAACATTTGCAGTATGAGCTGCCATAGCAGTTTCCTTGGCTGAATTTAAAGCAAAGAAAGCTTAATGTTTAGGAAGCAATTTGCTAATAGCTATGCATAATTTATGTATGTCTTGTAAACACCTTTGTAAGAATATGTGCTGAACTTTTCTCTCTCAGTAAGAGGCATATTTTTGGCCATATCAGAAGTTCTATTTCAATCAATGTTTTTATACTTAATTAGGTTAACTATATGGAGGGTATGTATATGAATGGATGCCTGCGTGTTAATGTTTTGGGTTTTTTTTTACTTTATCAACTATGAAAACATTTATAACCACTATAGTAAATATTATATTTAATAGTTAATTCATGTTTCCGGGGAATACAGTTTTTAAAAATATTTATTTGCCAATGTTTCTGTAGATTAGAATACATTTGTATACACTATATAAGTAATATACAGCTAAAAGATTTAGAAAGTCCTGTGAAAGTAATTATGAAAGAAGCTTCGTGTTTTTCTTCTTTCTCCTATATCTGTTTTCTCTGTCCTTTTTTTCTTTTTTTAATCAATAAATAGCAGTGCAGGAAATAAAAGGTACTTTCAGCTTGAAGAAACTATTTGACTGTTTTAGCATTGTGGCTGTTCTCTTTTGTGGGCCATTTCAGTGCTCCTGTTGGTCGATGTTATAAAAATCAAATTACTGTTATTGTATTTTAAGGGAGCTATGTCTAATTGTTTTTCTAAGGTGAAACTCTCACATTTTCATATGTATTAGCATTTCAGGCCCATGTGTGAGGCAGTATCCACAATGAAAGAGAGAAGAAATAAGCTGTAGAGGAAATATAATTATGAAATTATTTCCTTGGATTTTGTTTGGTTTGGTTTTGAATGGAGAGCCTCATTGTTACTTGTTGAAGTAGTATATTTGAAAAATAAGGTCCCACTAACCTGAATGAGAGAAAGGTAGATCAAGATTCAGATGGAAGAGTGTTAGTGAATACTATTGTACAAGTGAATATTGTGAGAGACTGAATATTACTATATGTAATAAATTGCTAACAGCCTGCATAGATACATCATGCAGAAGTCTATGTGCTTGGTACCTAAATCTCTTATGATATGCCACGAGAAGGTTGTGTATATAAAAAAGTAAAATTAAAAAATGTCAGAGTAAGCATGACCATAACTGGGCACATACAATGAAAATTTATTTTTTTATAATGAAAACTCTTTACAGCAGCTAATACTATATATTTCTTTTCCTTTTAGAGATACAATGTAGAAATGTCAATCAGGCACCCAAAAAAGATGGAACTGCTTAGTAAGGTTGAAGCTCTGAAGAAAAGTGGTGTTTTACTACCAAACGATCTCCTTGAAAAAGTGGATTCAATTAATGAAAAATGGGAACTGCTTGGGGTATTTGCATTTTTATTACTGTTTGTGGGTTATGTGTACATTTTTGTGTGTTGAAGTACACTGTCTGTCTGATTTCTAATTTGAAGCACAAATATCTCTCTCTTTCAATCCACCACGAACATTTCAAACAAACTACTCATTCTATTATAAAAACTCCATAGTATTTTCCTCTTCTGTTGATTTTTTTTTTATTCCATGCTTGTCTCCTGTCTGACTTTAATAATTTTAGTTCTTTAATACATAAAAAATGTAAGTAAAATATGCCATGTATTACGGGTATGCACCAAGTCAACTATAATGCAGTATATCTGATATACACTGACTGTCATGCTTGAGTGAATGTTAATAGAATTTATTCTGAAGGTACATGTTAGAGACATCTACTGTTTAACTATTTACTATACCTTTAAGATGAAAAGTGGGGCTGTCACTGCGTACTTCAGGTCACACTGGTGGCTCAAAAACAAATATACAGATTCAGTACAAATCTGCATACCTGAAGCTGAGAACACAGCCAGGATATGTTTCACGCTGCTGTATTCAGCTCACTTTTGACAAAAACCAAAAAAGTTTCGTGTAATTCATTTCACGCTATGATGGGTTGGGTCTCAGCCAAAGAGTGAGATACAAGAATCTGGCAAAAAAAGCAATATAGGGATTCTGTTACCCAGAGACCGATGATGGCACTGTGCAGGAGACACTATTGTCCTATTGTTGTAAAACAGCTGAGAGAGAGAGAGAGAGAGGTCAAACTATATATTTTTCCATCCACTTCTCTCCTTAATTGCCTTCACTTCAAATCAAGGGTAAGATAAATTTATAAATTACTTTAAATGATTAATTATGGATGTATGATATTAGCAATACAGTTACATTGCATAATTTTGCATGCTATTATCCTAGTTTAAAAATATTTCTATTATATTAAGAGTAAACTATATATGCAACCTGCCAACAGCATTTTAAGTACTGACTTGTGTCACTTCAGCTTATGTAGCAATGCAATAGCCATTTCAGAGGGCGGGGCTTTTTTGATTCAGCACAGTTTCTTCTAATTGCTTGATTCTCTAAATGTGCAAATTGTCAGAAAATGTTAAAAGTTGCCTTATGATCAGTAGTCTTATTACTTTCAAATCTGCAACATCACCATAAGCATTTTGAATCTATTTGTTCTTTAATAAATTTATTGATAAAAATAGGACTTACTAACCTAATATTTTACATCTGATCATGACAACTTGTATTTTTAAAATGATTTCAGATGTAAGCCTTACATTTATGAATTTCAATGTATTTAATCAGTTTAATTCAGTGGCAGTGATTAGAGCTGGTAGGATATAAAACTATAAGTAACTGATGATAATTCTAAAATTTTAAAAAACCTCTGTCTTAAAAAAAAAATTGAAGCCCTAATTTGAAGCCCTTTGCTTCTCAGTATATACCTCGAAATTAACTTTTGCCATTAATTTCAGCATTTACAGAAAAATAAAATATAACTTTTACAGTTTTCCTGTTAAATGCAGTTTCATGAATAATAAGCAGAGTTTGATAGAGTTTTGTTTAATTTAATAAAAACCTTTGCAGAAACTAACAACACTAGACATACTGTTTTAATTGGCATGATTACATTTTAATTGGCATGAAAAAAATTAAAGACAAGGATTTTAACTTCTAACAATGGCAAAATAGAGGGATATGGTTTTTAATATTACTTTCATCTAAGGTGAACACTGTGGAATGGAAATACATTAGAATGAAATGTCAGTGGTGCGTACAGTTTAATCTGTGAAATTTTGTCCCCTGTGCTGAATATTACTCAGTCTCAATTGCATATTAAACAACCCTATCAAGGCAGGCATTGGCATCTGCTGTGCTGACACAAATTGTGAATTAAATGAAATTGATGTCCTCTGTCGTATATTTATGAAGACGGACCATTCTCTGAAGTATTCTGTTTATGAAGAATTTATGATTGCAAACTGTTCCAGAACAAAAAAGTGGCAATAAATTCTTTTTTGTGACCCTACCCTCCAAGGGCATTGATTTCACCTCCTGCTGCTACTTTTGTTACAGCATAAAAACAATAGCTAGTGCTGGATTCCACTGAGGGTCTTCAAATTATCAATATTTGCACCATGAAAATAGAAGGGTGTTGCCAAGAAAGCACGTTTTTCAGTTATGATCTCCTACAGACGTTATTTACAGAATGCCACATAGTAGATTAGTATCAGTTGCCCTAATTTTATTTGTGTTTTAAAGCTTATTTTTGGAAACCAACTTTATTGTTATAAATGGTATTCCGGTAACTTTCTAAAGCATATATTTTCAACAGACAGCCATATTGGGTCACCTAAAATTGTATCTTCATGTTACAACAATTAACCACCAATAATTATGAGTTTAAAAGGTTATTGGATGTGAGTGTCAGTATATATTCAATATTCAACAATCAGTACCATAGATCTAGTGCTCATAATAAGTGTCTGCCTGACAGCCTCTTATAGGTCAGATAAAATATGTCTTAGCATAGAAGAAGCAGGCAACAGCATATCTCTCTTGTGATGTTAAAGAATTGCCTTTCAAAATACTGAAAAGAAAGGTAACTTTTTATCCCTGGCCTCTTCAGAATATTCATTATGCTCACAGCGTCCACTATCAAAATGTTATTCAGTGGTTCTTTTATTAGAAATACTACTTTGAAAAGATGTAGTAAATTAGTTTCATTAGCAATCAGAGGTGAATGTTTATTCTGGTCCATTATTTTTAAAGTGGATGCTTAACACAGAGAACTGAGATTCAAATTTGGTGGCCTAAATAATTGGACTGATGTTCAGGAACAGAGAAGATTTGCAATTTCTAGCTTATTGACATTTGAATGAGTCCATCCACTTTTAAAAACAAAACAACTCTTTTGTAACCTAACTGCTCCTCCATACAGCCCCAAGGCTACACGTTTGGAAATTATGACCTGGCAGTTCATACCTCAAAAAATATTTCATTGTTTCTTCAAAAATGTAGACAGTACCTTGGACAGGAGTCTGGTGAACTCAGTGCTTGTCATGTTTCTGTTGCTGCCTGGAAACCAGTAACTCTCACAGTCATAATCATCTAAAGCCACAGACAAATTCTGTAGAGTAACTAGTTTGCAAAGTTATGTAGCATTTTGTCTCCTCTGTCCTTAATTGCTTTTAATAAACATTGATTTATAATCCTTCTAGCAAAGCCAGTGACCCAGAGAGAACAGCATAAGTGAGAAACAAGGGTACAAAAACAAATGAAATAGAATGAAACAAGGAAACTAAGAATGAAACTGATTGGTATTAGTAATAATTATTAAAAAACCACATCTCTGATCATCTAACAGATGCTTCTTGTTGCACATTAACCTGTATATGTTTTGGTACATATGACTAATCTATGTTTTCCTTATCTGATGCATTAGAAAACCCTAGGAGAGAAGATCCAAGACATAATGGCAGGGCACAGTGGGTTAGGTCCACGTGACCTGCTCTCGCCTGAAAGTGGCAGCCTGGTAAGGCAGCTGGAGGTCAGGATCAAAGAGCTGAAAGGGTGGCTGAGAGATACAGAGCTTTTCATCTTCAATTCCTGTCTGAGACAAGAAAATGAGGGAACAATGAATGCTGAGAAACAACTGCAGTATTTTAAGGTAATAAAAAAATTATCATCCTTTTGTAGAGAAACTCTTCTTAATGATAGGATAAAATATTTATTTTATACATAACATATTACAATGCATGTACATATATAATAATATATTTTCACCTTCATTTATGTACTGTGTGTTCATTCATATTTGTTTTATTGAATCTTTGCTATGATATTTATTTCTTAAACATTTTGCAAAAGAGAATTTTAGAGGGCACTAATTGCATCATGAGTGGAAAAGCAGTAATTTTCTTTCTATAACTTCACTATAAATCACTGATTAACTTCACTATAAATCATAGAATCATGGAATTACTTGGGTTGGAAGAGACCCTAAAGATCATCTAGTTCCAACCCCTCTGACATGGAGAGGGGGAAAAAAACCTCTGAGTTTTGTCACAAAAAGCTTCACTCTGAATTTCACTCCCTACGTCAATTAATTAAGGTGTGTGATCATCAGTTTCTTTGCACATATGAGTCAAGAATAGCGTATCTGAGGTAACAATTACAGAGAGATAAATTTACCATATATGAGAAAACATTCAAGGTCGTAGATATGTGGAAAAAACATATAGACCATGAGATTTGCATCAATCTTGGCCACATCTTAAACCTAAACCTGAAAATTTATGGAAAGGAGGGAAAAGAATGGTATGTGCAATGCTATATTCAGATGAACAAGCTCTTTCAACTGAAGGCCAATGTTCAGCTTTGCAACTGACTTAGTGGAGGTTGCATGTTTTGATCCATTCCCCAAAAGTAGTGGCATCATTCAGGAAAGAGTGCTATTAAGTTAGCAAACAGATCTGGTATAACCACGTCATTTTCTTCTGTTCGTAGCTTTTAAATAAGCTCTCACCTTAGTCATCATTATGAGTCACTTTACTCTGCAAGTGATCTTTGACTAAAGAATAAGAAAGAAATCACAAATCATTGTTGAACTTTGGAGGTAAAGAGTTTTTTCTCTTCCAGTAGTACACCAGGGTGTCTAGGGCAACAGCATTCTCAAGGTGATGGACAGTTTCTTAAATCAGCACCTCAAAGAGCATGTTGCCAACACCTCTAAACATACTTTTTTTTAATACAAGCATTCAAGAAAACAACACGAGAAAAATTACTATCTTCCCATTTAGTCATTCCTTCACTCCTAATTTTCTAATCATGATGATTTGGGAGATCATGATATAGATGAAGTTGATGGTTTTCAAGTTCCTGAACTTGTCCATTTGAATGTAATTTTAAGTTTTCTTATGACATCAATACCATTTTTTTAATGAGTTGCTGTCTTCTGCTAATGGGGAAAAAAATCATGATGATTCTGTTTTATCTATCAACAAACTTCAAAGCTAGTGGTTATGAAGGACTGTTGATAGACCTGCAGAACTTCACAGCAATAGATGCACGTTTTCCATAGGAAATGCTGAATGTTTTTATATCTGTGGAAAGTTATGGCATTTATTTAAGTGCAGAACTATGCATTTAAAAATCTAAGTTCTGAAAAACTTTGTTTAAAATATACATTCTTATATACATATGTATGACACAGAAACATATAGATATATATATACACACACACAGAAATATCATACCAATGTTACTTATGTATTTTGAATGTGCACAAGTCTCTCAAAGGAAAACTTTTAATGCATATATGATGTGATGCCAAGAGCTCTAGAGATGTTAAACAGGGTAGTACCACCCACCACCATGTAACCAGAGTCTTTTGATTATCTATTAATTACACAAATAATACATTAATTATTCTCAAAATGGTAGCCATTAGAGTATAAAAAATAATTACCTATCAAATATGGTGAGAGCATATCACTTTGTCATATATATTAAACCATCTTCGTCTCATTAAATCTGAAATCCACTATAAGTAAGTTTTCCATTCTTCACTAATCTCCGGGGGAAGTGTATAAAGGAGAAAATGGATATAATTAAGAATATTGCAAAGTATAATACATATATTTGAGAAAGAAAATTTAGAACATTTTCAAAAACATTATCTATGCCCCTAGCAGAAAACCTGTTGGGGTTTAGTTTGACTTATTTTCCACTTAACTTAAGAGTTTAACTGTATTACTGTCTTCACTGTACTAAGTGAATCATTGTTTCTTAATGGAAATTTACTGTGCTGCACCATCCCAATTATACACACAGGCACTGTCCGCAGAGAAACATTTTTAATAAAATAAACTCAACAACGCTGTTGATTTTCATTCCATAATGTTATACTTTATATTACACTTATGCCTTAGGAAAAAGAGTTATTCCATTTTTTAGGTGTTTTTCTTTCATTTTACAGTTGGAGGATGAATTGAATATTAGTTCACATGCAGTTGGGACCCAAGATGAGAGCAATGTTTGGGGAGGAGTGATTGTTAAAATCAGAAGTAGGAAATTATTTTGACCCCTTGGTTTTCTGTTGTAAAAAAATCATCCCATATTAATTTAGGTGTTTCTATTAAAGAATTTTCTACTGTATTACTTTTTTTTCTAATACTCCTGTGTAATAATAATAATACTTAGCATTTCTATAGTACTCTCCAGTTAAGAGATGTACATACTGTACAAACATTACTGAAGTAACCCCCACTAAACCTTTGGGATAGTTATTATTATCATCACCTTTTCAAAAATGAGGGACATAAAATATATGGATATTTAATGACTTTTCTAGGTTTTCACAGAAAGTCAATTGCTGTGTTAGGGTAGAACCCAGCTACAGTGACCCTACTCTTTGGAACCAGCCACAGGGCACCCCTTCCTTTCTTCCTCTAGGTTACTTCTCAGTATATTCCATGTTCTTCTGCAATGAAAGGAGACTGATTCCTTGCTATTTTTTGTTTTTATTCAAAGTTTAAATCCTGCTGAGTATGTATGGCTTCAGAGCTCAAATCAGTCCAGCAGTTTAATTACCTAGATAGCCTCATCTCCTCGGATGGTAAGACTGACGGAGAGATAGACAACAGGTTAGCAAAGGCATATAGAGCTTTTGGAAAACTCCATAAAAGAGTTTGATGAAATAAACACCTGAAGAAAAGTACAAAGATCAGTATTTACAGAGCCATTGTGCTGTCTACTCTTTTATATGAATCTAAGTCATGGGTCATCTACCACCACCACCTGGGTCTCTCAGAACGCTTCCATCAACGCTGCCTCCGTACAATCCTAAACATTCACTGGTCAGATTATGTGACAAATACATCTGTTCTAGAACAGGTAGCAGTCACAAGTATTGAGGCCATGTTGCTGAGAACACAGCTGGGCTGGGCAGGGCACATCTCAAGGATGAAGGACCACCGCCTCCCTAAGATCTTGCTTTATGGTGAACTTGCCACTGGTTGCTGCAAGAGAGGAGCCCCGAAGAGGAGATACAAGGACTCCTTGAAACAATATCTCAGCCTTGGCCATATTGATCAACATAACTGGTCTACTCTGGCCTCAAATCGGGAGATCTGGAGACACACCACCTATAACGCTGCTGCTTCCTTTGAGAACGCACGCAGGATCACCCTCGAGGAGAAAAGACAACACAGAAAGAATCGTGTCTTGTCAATACCACCTGAGGAGTCTTTCTGCTGTGCCTTTTGCAACCGGACTTGTCTATCTCGCATTGGTATTTTTAGCCACCAGTGCACTTGTAGCAAATATGGGTAGAGTCCTTCCCAAATCTTCGTTCACGAAGCCTAGCCATAATGATGATGTATGGCTGATTTTTTTCCCATTATTATATATTTAGATACCAGAATTACTATAATATTATTAGTTAAGGTCATTACCCAGCTTATGTAAGGTCTGCTGTTTCTTAGTTTGGTGGCATCTATGTGATATACTTTGGTCAGCCCAGCGTTCTCTGTGCAACATTACATACAGCCGGGCTACAGAGTCATTTTGTTACTCGTTCCACCAGCTTTCAGTGCTACTTGCAACCTCAAACATTTTCATATTTAGTTATGAAGGACAGGCACAAACATTGCTGCGGTCCTTAGTGACACTTCTGTCCATTCCGCACCAACATTGTGAGTTTCCAAGTGTAGCTATAGGAGAAAGGGGAAAGAATGAACACGAGTTGCTCAGCTGTAAGGGCGGAGGCCTGGGTATCTTACTCCTGTTTTTATTTCTGCTGGAACACAAAAACTCCTTGAATGTGGACTAAGAAAATAAAGAAATTGACTTCAAATTCGTGAGAACTTCATAGCTACAAATATACATTTATTTTATTTATTCATGTTTTTTTATTTCTCTTCTGTCTTTTGAGTCTCGAGTCCATGTTTTCTAGCTTTTCACAGAAAATGATGAGAACCAGAACCAGAATTTTACTTTTTAAATGAAATACAAGATTCTCAGGTAAACACATAGTTCTAGCAGCTGAAAGACTGGATATCATGAGACTAATAATTGGCACAACTGATTTCCTAACATAACAATGTATGGCAATTTTGTGGGTCAGGAGAGAATTGGAGCAGGAAAGAATGAGAAGATAAAAAGAGTTCTCATTCTTTCATGAAAGTTTTAGTAAATTTCATTTGAGTAAAGTCTAGCCAGAAATTTATGTGCCTGTTGGCTTGTCAGTAGAAGTGTTCTGCCACATTTGCTCTTATGTGTCCAGGACTTCAAAAAGCATGCTTTTTTCTCTGCAAAATGCCTTCCAAAAGACAACAAGGGAGCCTAAATGATTAGTTATATATTTCTGTCACTTGCAATAAAACTTAAGACTTTAAGTGTTCTATATAGAGAAATGACCCATCAGCCTCAAAAAGTTGTTATGGCTTTCTCTCACACACCAGCTACTGAAGAACAAGCTTAGACTTGCCAGTATCTGTCTGTCTCAGACTCCCTTCTCAATCATGTACAATTGGGAAAGCCTCTAGTGCTTTCAGTAGTAGGATTTATACAGGATCCTGTTTTCTTTCCCCTCCAAACTTGGAGGGGGAACAGGATTTTCCTGTTCAGAACAGGATTTTAGCAGAGATTTTCTGCTAAATGGTGTTTGGCAAAAATAATGTTGCATTTCATGTAATTTTCTCTTCTGATTTTATTTGAAGCAATAAGCAACATGCTGTATATAGTTATACCTGTCTCCTAAATCTTTATTTGGATCTTTAACTAAGAGATTCCTGGTTTTCAGCAGTACTCAACACTTGTGATTCTCAGCAGTACTGAATACTTGAGATTTTCATTGACTTTAGTCAATGTATTTGTTAAAGAGATCAGACTCCTTGTTCGTACAAAAATGTTGAAATTTTTTTTCTCATTTAAAATTTCAAAAAGTCAATGGTCTGTTGAATTCCATAGCTAGTAGTATTTTTAAACATTTCTGCTTGCCTTGTAAACAGTGTAAATTATCTGATGCTTGTAACTGTTTCTAATGACTAGACCCATTCAGAAGTGTGTGTTTTCATCTTCCACTAAATTTATGACTTGAGCATACTGGATGATGAAGTGTTATTTTTCAAAAAAGTATTTCTCAGCAGCATCTCTTATTTCTCCAATGCCTAAAGCAACTCAGCTTTCTGATTAAGTAATATAGATTGCATTGGTATTTAATGACAAACCAACTAATCAATATATCTTATGATGCTTTTTATTTGAACTGAGAAGTCTGCAGAAGAGTCAGCACTGTATGTCTTACAAAAAATTCAATTAAACACATTTCTATCAAATAAAACACAAATGAGTCTAGGAGCATGTAAGATTACGACCAAAATGAAATAAAAGTATTAATGTTGAGTAAAGGTTTGGAGACTCAGAAATTGAGCAAAAGTGCTGGTTATTCCTATAGGTGCCAGGAATTGCTTTCACTACTGCATTTTGGATACTTTACAGTTTTTGGAATGATGTTCCCGGTATTATTTACCCAAGTTTTGTTTGGATTAAATTTTAGCAAACAGAAAGGCATACAGTATTAAATCTTACAAAACCAGGTAGGATTCCAAAGTCAAACATAGACTGATGCCTCTTACAAAGGTTTGGAGCAAATTCAGACTGAATTTTCATGGCCCACCAGCCCAAAGTAGCACTTCTGTGGACCACTGAAAGGAGAAGCCACCTTTTTATAGTTAAGCAGGTCTACATATATTTTTTTTGGCCCTAATACAATACATGGTTTTATAGCTCTAATTTGATTTTAATGTACTAAAATATCATTGCACAATACTATATATATACCCATACTTCTACACACAGAGTACTTGAATGCTTAATATGCTCAAATGTATCTAAAATTTTGATTTAATATACTCATTACTTACTGAAAAAAAGTTCAGTTTGTGTTTCAATAAGCTCTCCCTATTTAAGGCAACACTGACCTGACTTGCAGTTTCCATTTAGTACCAAATATCCCATCTGAGATAGGAGCTTTCATTCCATCATCCCGTTTGGACTGTGAATCCTAAACCATGTATTCTCTGAGTTTTTTACATTGTTGCTTACTTCTTGATTAATCAAAACATCAAAATTATTCATAAACACTGTCTGATTGTCTAAACCCATTTTGCCTCACAATTGCTCCCTTTGCTGGGGAAAATAAAGGAACACTGAAGAGCTCTGGACTAAAACTGGGATATGGGATGGAGGTTACTGCAGTAACAGAAAGAACTGAGTTTAGCAGAGTTCAGATACGGCAATTCACTGAAAGCTTTGGTGGAGAAGAGATTAAGCTAGTGGCTTTTTAGGCCACTAATTCATATTTTACTTACTTCCTAGCTCTGTTTTATGTACTGTCCCCTTATTTCTGGTAGACAAAGATGAATGTCCCACAAACAGCATAGGTAGAGGCACACTAAAACAGACTAGCTACAATGCAGAGATCTTCTCTGAGTGTCTTCTCTAGTAATTGGGGGGAAGAAAAGCACTTTTGGGATGCTAATAATCTGTTCTGTTTTATGCAACTAAAAACAAAAATAAAAATTTAGGTTACCTCAGAATATCTGCTTCTAAATGATTAGTTCAGGCTCAATTCTCCATTAGCTCAGATGAATCCCACTCCAGGAATCATCAGGAATTCATTAAGACTTGAGGGACTTGAGGATGAGACAACTGCAATTCCAGCTCAAAATGATTTACCAATAATATCTGTCACGTTCTCCTACACTAATTACAGGTTTATTTTTTTTTCCTAGAAAAGTTAAGCCCAAATTTCTCTCTCGACCCTCATGAATGTGCAGGACAGTGCTCATTTGAACCAGTGTCACCTTGTTAACTGAAGCTAGTGGGGAGGCAATTGAGCCCTTGTCCCTGTCTTTCTTACTGTAGTGGGATGGTTTACGTTTAATTTTCATGTCATGGGTAAGCTTGAAATGCTTGAGGTCTCCCTCAGGTTGTGTAACACAGAAGACACCATGTTGATGACATCTGCGGACTGAGCTATCTTTCCCCTCTCAGTCATGGCCTCTTGAAGACTCAGATCTGTAGAAGTGAAAAATGGCTGATTTGACTTCTTTTGAGAGAGCATTCTCAGATCCATCACTTATTTTCATTTTCGTTGAAAACTAATTGGTTTACTTCTTTTGATCCACCCAAATGACTCCTTGAAAATGTGACTGTTTATTGTTCTGCTATTGCCTTGAAGACCTAGTTACCATAAAACCAGAATCATTCTATCAACATGGAAAAGGGAAATGAGAAGAAAGGAAAAGATGACAAAAGAAAAAGAGAAGGAAATATTTTCCCTAAATATATGTCAAGATTGACTTGCACTAATTTACAGTAAGGGTTGGCACTTTGGTTGGCCTCAAAGTTTTATTTCCTTTGTTACTGATAACATGTAGAAAAACTAGTACTGTGTGGACTGAAAATATAAGAGAGTTAACAGAAATTCACTGTACTGTCTCCGTTAAGGTTCACTTTGTGCTACTGCATGTGATTAGACAATTTATTTGATTGTCTATAACTGCCCCTTTGGAGCCATAGCATTGCATTTTTCAGGTGGAAGTCTCTCCAATATTAGTGGATTATTGATTGAATAGTGTTCTCTGGAGCCAATAAATCCTACTGAAGAGGTTTTTCTTTAATTGGTGGATCATTGACCTAGCAGACTGTTGCCTAATTTTGGTTTCATACTGGATAGGTTTCCCAAGTTTTGTCCTTTCATGTAAGTTAATAGATCACAATCTCAATAGGGAGTATTATTATAGATTGTATTAGTACCTTTACTTACTGCCAGGAAACCTATTGATTTTGGTAGAATTATTTGCAGGGTAAAGTGTAATTCAGTATGAGAAAGAACATAAAAGAACAAGTCTTCAGTACACATTCTGAAGTGTTTATTGCAATCCTTATCAGGTATATTATGTATCAGAAGTGTGACATGTCAGTCAGGAACACGATTTGTAGACTAGCACCATATTATTAGAGACAGCAGAACATCTTAGATAATGCTTGTTGCATAAAGTCAATGGGGAAAAAAACCCAAACCCTTGTGGATTCCTGTGTTTTGAAGGATGACTCCCTTACTGGTCTCTTAGGAAAGTGCTGTATTTCCTCACCTCAAAATAAAGCTGGAAGCCTGTCCTCTAATCTGGTGGATTTTCTGTGCATTTCGCTGATGACTGATGATGCAATGTCATTCTTAGTGAACCATCTCTCCCTTTATTGCGCTGATGCTTATTTTCATGTTTTAGGCACAGTAAGAGCAACTTAATAATGTTCTCTAGTCTAAGCATTGTGAAGGAAAGAATGGCTCTTTTTTGGACTCTTTGATCCTGTCTTGTCTTTTTACCCCAATCCTGTTGTCCGGGCAGTGGAAGGATGACAGTTGAAGGTGCAATACTATGAATACCTCTGAGTGTCTAAGACCATCATAGACAGTCACCTCATCTAGATATTTGGCTTTTGACAACGCTTAGCTTTTTGATTGCCATTCACAGTTCATCTTGACCACATCACCTACTTCTTAGACACAGTGGTGCCAGGATGTGGTTGATTCTGCTGCAAGTAGCCTCTTTTGTTGGGGACTTTTAGTTTTGTCTTGAGCTGAAACCAAAACATGTGTGTTTCTGTGTATATTTATGCTTAAGATGTGGCAAAAGAATCAACAAAATGTTTTTATATTTTAGCATATATCCATTCTGAGGATGCATTGCTCTTTGGAAATAAGATGAAGAACACCATTTCTAGAAAAGCCTGTTTGTTGTCATTGTGCATATACAGATACACATAAAAACATCACAGTATATTTTCCAGTGTTTACCCCAGTGCAGGGGTAAACCTGTTTTACCCTCAAGCTGTACATTTTTTAATCCAGGCTAAGTTTACTTCGCTGACACAAGAAAATAGCCAAAGGAAATATCTTTTTCCTTACTCATTACATGTTTTTATTTTCCTTTTCCTGTCCTGAAGTCTCCAGAAGATTAGTCTAATTTATTTTATGTTCTCTGCCTTCCCATAAATAAGGTAATGCCAATGCTCTGCAGGATTTTTTTCTGTTGTTCAGAATAGAGTACATTCTCACTACATTTTGGAATATACCAGACTCATTGCACAGAAACAGCAAAAATACATGTCTACCACCTGTGAAGGAAGTAGATTAAGAAAGGGAGTAAGTACAATATTAACATCTGAGCCTCAGCTTGAGAGTTACAGGTGTTGATGTGCACCCATGCAAGGAAGTTTTTCCTTTAAAGCCTTATATAACTCTGAGATAGGAAACAAAGTTTTAATAGTTTGAACTATTCATTAAAGATGGCTGAAACTCTGATACCTAAGGTTTTTAGGTGATTGGAGGGGGTTTCTTGGCGTCTAATATTCTGAGAAACGTCTTGATTTCTTTTAGGCTGTAATTCTAAGTGAATTCCAATGACTGTAAGTGAAGTTGAGCCTAAATTATTCCTTACTTGATTTTTTAAAAAAAGTTTCCACCTGTACCTGAAGTAGTTTAATCTCTTGAATTTCCACACATTTCATTTGAAACTCTACCCAGTGTGGGGATCTCACAAAAATTTCAAGTTTGTAATTTCCAGTACAGAAAAGAGAATGTTTGAGTAGTGTGGTTCAGGATTCATTACAAAAGGAAAACACAGCACTGATATTTATCCTACCTGTCTGATGTTTATTCTACTTTTATCTTAGCATTTTCTGGGGGCAAAAAAAGAAACCCTAGCAAATTGTGGCACTTCCTGCAATATTTGTGCTTTGAATCTTTTTTACGGGAAAGAGAATTTCTCGAATTAAATGAGAAGACATGAACCAAAGGCGTTTATAAACACAAATAGTGCTAGACTAGAAAAATGGATCCTCCTGCCATCCCCTCTGGCTCCTCTATCTGAATGACTTGGCTTATCTCCTGGAACCAAGTTAACCCCAACTTTGAAGTGTGTAGTAAATAGCTCTAAAATATTTCAGTGTGAAAATGAAGCTAATTAATTCCCTGTATGAAGCACAAGAAAAATAAGGCTTGGAAAAGCTATGTTGTATTTTAGTAGGGAAGATTCATTTTCATTTATTTCATTCGACACAGTTTTTCTTTTATTTTTAAAAGTTACCTTCCTGTAATTGCACACTAGTTTAGAGTTAAGATAGGTGCATCTTAACAATAATGGGCACTTTTTTAACAAATTATTGCCAAAAGTGCATTCTTTATTCCAGGGAGACACTGTAATAGATACCAGCACTTTTGTAATGATACAAGCAATCTGTAAGCTATTATAGTGTCTTTTATAGTAACTTAATCTTCATATTGTTTTATACATCTGGAATTTTAATAGTGTTTTTAATTTAAGGAGGGGAGCATATTACAAATCACTAGTTACATGGGAGTATGAGCTAAATAACAGACCATTGAATGGTATTCTTACAAACAAATATTTTAAGTACTTAAATGAGCATAAAGAATAGAACAAAGATGTTAAAGAATGTTGTACAGATATAATAGTAGCTTTTATGGATGAGTCCAGAAGCATCTAGTCTGAATTTTTACTGGTTTTAATGCATATATTTTACTTCTAGAGAAAAACGGGAAAGAACACAGGTACTTTTAGAATACTATTTAAAAGTAAATATTTTATTTAAAATAAATATATTTACCTAATTAATACATGTATTTCCATTATTTATTTCCAATAAACACAAATCCCCATGTAACTTTAACTAATGAAATGAATGAATTAATATAAGGACTTTATTACATGTAAAATGTAAACTCTTAACTACATTCTTGAAGTCAATGCAAAAATGAAATCTTTTTTCCTGTTAGTTCATTGCCATTTTTAAAATATATAGACACAGGTGCAGTTCTCTTGTAAGAGAAATATCGTAACACTTCACTAAACAGTGAGTTACAGAGAGATATGATCAGAGTAACAATTTAGTGGTTGTAGTACTATAAAAGGTAGCATTTTTAAATTAAAAGAACCAGTTCACTGTTTTGAAAGAGGTAATAGTCTACTTCAAACTGTCATTCTGTATTTCTGACTTGCAATTAGATGATATTTCTAAAATGTCAGTCCCAGATTCTGTTGTGACTGTCATCGTAATAAAATATGACAGGAAAGATATTATATCAATACTTTTTCCATAATTAGCATTAAAGATCTCTCAAGGGTTAAGTACAAAGGTTTTTCACTGAATAGTCTGCAAGCTTTGTGCCTTTAAAATCTTTTAATATAGCCAAGACTGGTGACAACCAGGAGATAGATCTATGAACAAACCCATTTTGAGAGAATAGTTTTGTGGTGTGTGATGTATGGTACGCAAATGAGCTTATTAGGACTCTCATCTATTTTATTATTGGTGCCCAATTTAATAGAGGCATTTAAAAAACAATATTTCTGCCTGACTCCTTGAAATGAAGAAGATACATTGATATAATTGAGAGCAAATGATTGCATGTTGTGCCATTTAATCATGTCATTTTTCAATTGCTGTTTTTTGCACTTCACTGCATACTTATAGAATATTTAGCTTCAATATAGATTAAGTCCCACAGTATGCAACTGAGTAGAGATCCCATATTGGGTGACATATTCTTTTAACCTTGAAATCAGCAAAAGCACACAGGTTTGGCAGTATTTTTCTATCTGGTGACAAGTAATCATTAATTTTCTATCTTTGTCATTTAGCTTTTTTATTTTAAGGAATTACTTTCTTACTAATATTTTTTGAGTAATTACTGGCTTTCTTTTTCATTCAGAAACAGAAATTCTTCTTTTCACCATATGTCCTGTAAGAATGAAATTTGAAATACAGGGATGCATCACTCTGACAAGAGAAGTTCTAACAGGCATTGCCATTTCACAGAAAACATTAAAAACTACGTTTTACCCAAAATTTTTGATTATTGTCTCCAGTTTTCCCTTTACTGATGTATTAGTTCTGGTAGCCATGATACTTAAAAGTTTTACATTATCACTTTTGAAAACTGAACTGCTGCACTAGCCAGAAATCAGGCATAAAAAAGGCAAAAAAACTTAAGAGTTGTAGTTTGATTGATACTCAGAAGGGTGGCTTCCATTCTTAGATTTTGCCTTAATTTCTCTGTAAGGTTGTGGTACTAAATAACATCAGTTCCATCTTCCATCAAGGAACAACTAAGTACAGTTCGAAGTGTATCATTGTCTTCCTCACGTACCCACATCCTGCAACAAGGAGAAAGAGTAAGCTTTTAATAGACCAAGGTTAGACAGAAGCTTCCTCTTGGATCTGATCATTCCAGATTTATCTGCAACTGAGTTCTTTTGTTTTCCTAAAACCAGCCAGTACTGCCCATGCATAAAGAGGAACAAAAGGTAAGCCCAGGAATGTCTCAGTATGCTTTGGCATTTCTTCTGGACCTGAAAGCACAAAGGAAATCCATTTATGTTGTTACTATTTGTCATCATTCAACTATTTTCAAAGCTCTGGGTATCTGTGCATGGATGAGGTGCATCAGGCAAAGCATCGTCAGCTAGTTGAGGAAGGTGATTGTCCTGCTCTGTTCTGCACTGGTGCAGCCTCACTTTGAATATTTTGTGCAGTTTTGGGGACTGCAAGATAAGAAAGATATTAAGCTATTAGAGAGTGTCCAAAGTGGACAATAAAGAGGGTGAAGGGCCTTGAGGGGAAGCCGTGTGAGGAGTGGCTGAGGTCGCTTGGTCTGTTCAGCCTGGAGGAGACTGAGGGGAGACCTAATCCCAGTCTACAACTTCCTCCTCAGAGGAAGAAGAGGGGCAGGCATTGATTTCCTCTCTGATGACCTCTGGTGACAGGGCCCGAGAGAATGACCTGAAGTTGTGTCAGGGGAGGTTTAGGTTGGATATTAGAAAAAGGCTCTTCACCCAGAGGGTGACTGGGCACTGGAATGGGCTCCCTGGGGAAGTGGTCACAGCACCAAACCTGACAGAGTTCAAGAAGCGTTCGGATGATACTGTCAGGCACATGGTGTGACTCTTGGGGGTGGTACAGTGAGGGGCCAAGAGTTGGACTCAATGATCCTTGTGGGTCCCTTCTGTGATTCTGTGATTCTGTTTATTATTCCCAATTGTAGAGTGAAAGCAAGAAACTTCAGATCTCATAAAAATGAAACAATATGTAATAAATGAGGCTACAAAACCCCACATCTCAACATGTTATGTGGTGAAGATGTGGATCGTGTGGATTTAAGGGAACTAAACTAATTTTAGACTGACTTTTAAACTATTTTTAAGCACAAATAGTCTCACAGAATATAGTGAGAATCTTAGTACTTTTAAATAGTTAATGTTAAACACCTGCTCAAGATCCTTGATGCTTCAGTGGCCAACTCATCTTCCATACTGTGTGAGAAAGCAGGCTTCCCATAAATCTTCAGCTGTGCAGAGCAGGTAGTGCAGCACAACTCAGGCACTGATATGATGCAGGAAGGCTGAGGGATAGAGGCAGATTGGAGCTTGAGGCGATCTAATATTCCTCAACTTCCCACCTTCCTCTTCCTCTCGTATGCTCTGGCACTGCCTAAAGCTGCAGACATGTTTCTGTCATATGCCATTCACTTAGGAGTCATGCAGCTATGCCAAGCACTTTCTGTTCAGATCATGGCCACTTCCATTCCCATAGAGAGTGCCATTAGCCTATGGCTTGGAAAGCATGTTTGATGTCATTTGACCCAGCAGGGGCTTTTCTAGATGATTTAAGGCATGATATTAACAAGCTGCGAAAGTAGTTTCAGCTAGCCCTTTTTAGCTGTGTGGATGATAACTTCAAAGCACTGAAAATAGGAGTAAGCAGAGGGAAGAAAAATCTTCCAAGATTCTAGTAGCCATGACCATAATAACATTATAATGACTAACACCTCAATGTTATCAGAGTGTCTGTTGTGAAGCAAATGACTCAGACACAAAGTCAAGTTCATACACAGCATCTGCAGTTACTGTGTATACTCTTAGCCTGCAGCAAAAAAGCCAAATACATTTATTTAAGTCTCACTGCAAATGGTTTAAGTGAATGTTTCTCTCACATTTGCAAAGACTTGGATTGTGTTTACATTTACCACAGCTCAGTGGACACATGATAGTATGAGGAGACACAACTGAAAGTGTCTGATCTCTTAATCTATTTTTCAGCAAATCTTTTGCGCACACAGGAAACTGAGTGAGCCTAAGAGATGCTCCTAAGTTTACTGTTAGATCATTACTGGATTTTCTGAACCTTCAAGTGCCCAGTAGCTCACTATAGCAGCAACTGTGGATGGTGTAGAATATACCTTGCAAATAATTAAAGTAACTGAAAGTCCTGGAAGCATACTTTGCATGTGCAATTGCCATATTGACAGGTTTATATACAAGCATGCCATTTTAACAACAGCAAAACATGGATGGATATACCATGATATACTGTGATATATCATGTCATAGGATATAGGCAATTATTGTGTTGCTTTAGGACACTGAACACAAGAGCCTAATACTGCTTAAATTCATTATTGTGGGTGCTATTATATAGGGCTTAAAGATATCTTTACATGATTAAGTTCTTTAGCTTTTAAAGAATTGTTGCTATAACCAACTCTTTCACCACACTGTTAGATACAAGCACTTCGTTCTTCTCCTGTTTAATATTAACCATAATATCATGTAATAAAATTGAAACAAAAGTGCCATAGGCCTAATTGTACTGTCACAGCCGTGTAAATCAGAAATAGCTTCAGTAAAGCTACTGTTATTATGGTGGTGTAAAATTGATATAAATTAGAAATTACTTGGATACTGTAGCTCTGCTTTCAGATAACACTATGTAAAGGCCTCACTTAAACTCCCGTATAAGTGCAATTATGAGTGCAATTCTCCTTACCTCATCATATTAAATGGCATTGTATCAAAAAAGAACAATATTTGTAAGGGATGACTTAATCAGATATATCAAGGCAAGTTAATGTTTTAGGGCCAGATTCTGAGCTGTATTGACTTCTATGAAGTTAATGCAGACCTACATAGATATACATAGGTAAATAACATACATCACTTCCAAAAAACTGAATTGCCTAGCTGTAATAAATTGTAAAATAAGAACCCTGACTTTAGGTAGATTTTTTTGTTTGGTTTTGTTTGGATTTTTTCTGTTGTGACATTAGGCTAACGAACAGCATTAAAAAGGAAATGTGCCAGACGTGGTGGTTACATCAAGAGCTATGAAGGAAACTAGCAATGAACTCTAGGAAAATAAATAAGGGCAGGTTCAGGAAACGTTAGTGAAAATGCAGCTCTGGTATAAATTGAATAATAAAATTCCTGGTCATATTTTGTCATAAATAGAGGTTTGGGAATTCGTCATTCACATTATTTAAAATTCAGAAATATTAAAGATACAGGGTTCTCTTATTATAGAAGTAATAGACTTCTAGCTATTATAGAGTTAGGGTAATTTAAATAGCTATAGAATGCATTATATCAGTAAGTGGAACATCTGTATGAAATGTCCACCTGCTAATATACTACTCAGTTTACTTTACAATCAAATGTACTTAATCATTTTAAGATGTCTTCTAATGAAGGCTTATCGGGAATAATGCTTTGAACAGAAATACTTCTAGGAATTAAAACTTCCGCTTTAAATGAGATTTCATTGCCTTGTTTACCCTTGTTGATTAATAAGCAATCTGTTAACTCTTAGGATGGCCCAGTTGTGCCAGTGAAAATAGACTAGTAATTCAGCTATGTTTGTGGGCGTAATCATCATTTCTCTTGAAGGCTTTAAAAAAAAAAGTCTTTTGCACACTATCCGTAGGCAAAGAAAAGGCATATGTTTTTAGATGTGCATACCACTGTTTTGCTTCAGACTTCCAGCTTAATATTATTGATCAAACACAGCAGCAAAATACTCCTTTGAGTTACAACATTTTTAAGTATAAATTCCATTTTCTAAAGAAACAGTGACATGAAAATCTGGAACTTGAATTCACTTTCTATAGAATGTCGTTTTGCTAATAAAATTCAGGAAGGTAGATCCTGATTTTTTATTCACAATGCTTGTGAACAGCTTTGAGAGATGTAGTGGCTTTTTTCGTTTGCTTATTATCATTAACTGGAAGTTTAAAGGCAAACATGCTGCCTTCAGAAAAGATGATAGTTCAAATTTTCTCATGGGGTCATGCACTTTCATCTGTGGCATCCCACAGAGGGAAACAGATGTTGGCAAGTTACAATTTAAATTATCTGGAAAGCTCCCACGTGTAGAGCACAGTCCTGTTAAATTCAGGAGTAGCACTACCCTTTGATAATAGTTGAATACTGGAGTCATGCAATGCTATAAAAGTATAGGGTCTCAGAAACTGGGCTGAAGCCATAATCCTTGGATGCATCTGTGCCTTCTATACCCCAGCTTCATAGATTTTATTATTAAAATACATTATGAGAGAATAAAATTGTGATTTGATGTTGAATGACATTAGAGTATAGTCATGGATAAAACCATACATGAAAGTACCCCATACCATTAACTGGTTTCAGGTAGTACATCTCTCTCTAGTTCTGTCTGCCGTGTAGGATGCATAATTTTTACTACTGTTCAATAAGATTCTCAGTGAGGTTTCTTGGGTTTCTGGAGTAGAACCAACAGATCCTGGCTCACATCATTTCAATATTAGGACTTAGCGATTGTCTCCCATCAACCAGTTTATGTCAGACTGCATTCTCAGTAGCACTGGAATCAGTATGATGAAATAAATACAGTGAATTACTCATCTTCAAGGATGATACAGTTATCACAGTATTCCTATATTTACTCGAATATGAAACTACTCTGGAAATATGTTATGATAACAAAAAAATCTGTAAAAAATTCTGTACTGAATTTTCTGCTTACTTAGTGTTTCTCCTATGACAGGTTGTATAGGACCCATAATTTCTATTGTTTTTTTTTCTAAAAATACACATATTCACATTGCATGACTATGATTTTTTCACTCTGTAGAATTTCTGAAGTTGATTACTGTCAAGGTAACTCATTTCAGATGTGTCCCAATTGAGTGAAAAAGAAATTAAGAATAAACCAGTTTACATCATTAAACCTTCAGCATTATTGAGATAGTTAGTTATATATGGCATTTGTTTGAAGAAGACTGAACATAATGTTACGCCTTCTGTGCTATTAAGACTGTATTTATCTGAAAATAAAACACTAAGCTTTGACACTAAAGTATGGGAATTTATGGAAGAGCTGAAAAAAGTATTGTAAGACAGAGATTGGGCAACATTAAATATCAGATAATACTTAATGTTTCAATTTGCAAAGAATTCCACACTGACATCTGTTGTTTGTCTATCCTGCAGTCTTTATGCTGTGAGATCAAACAGAGACGTCGTGGGGTAGCCTCTGTGCTGCGATTATGCCAGCACCTCCTGGATGATCAGGAGACCTGCAACCTAAATGCAGATCACCAGTCCATGCAGTTGATAATTGTAAACCTCGAGAGAAGGTGGGAAGCTATTGTCATGCAAGCTGTCCAGTGGCAAACAAGGCTACAGAAGCGATTAGAAAAAGACTCGGTGAGTAATGCTTGCTTTAAAAGTGCAGGGTTTCATTCTTTGTGAGAGGCACTTTTTCAGCACAAGACAAACACATCCATCTCCAAGCATTTTCTTCTGACTGAAGATGCCATTCCTAGTCTTTACTGCCAACAAGTGAATCTTCAGTTTTTCACAAAGCATTGTATTTATGGACAAAATTGATTAACAATATAAACTCACAATATACATAATCTATTTGCTGGATATTTAATCTCATCACGTCTGATCCCATCAAACAACAAAAACAATCTTCTCTTGGTGCTAAATTGCTCAGGACCTAACAGAACTGGGCCCAGGTAAAATTTTACTGATTGAAAATATATTTTAGAAAAGGTATTTCCTGTGTAGCTAAGACTGGTTTTAATTAACATCCCAGCAGTAGATGTGTATTTCACATAGAATGCCATGGGTATGCGATTAATATACAATCCTGTGTTATTTGAATATAAGTAAAATGCAATAATTTGCTTTTATCTCAGGGAAATGATTCCTAAGAGGCAAAATAGCACTCTGTTTAAACCATCCATTAAGTGGCATGAATTAGATTGGTTTTCTACAGCATAAAACTATATTACAAAGCAGGAGGAACAAAATAATCCCTACTCTAACACCATGGACTGTAATGGATGAATTGGCTCAGCATGTTTTGTGCTACTGTCATACTGCTGAAGTCTATATATTGAAGCTACATTGACAGCAATGATAATCCTATGTAGTTCATATAGTGAAGAGCCTTGATGAGATTTGAGAAAAAATGACATAATTTTTTAGGTTTATACCAAGCAGAGCAAAGGAAAAAATGCTTGACACTTATGTCCTTCCTAATAGTTATCTGACTAATTGTGAAATACTACTTTTGACTTCTTTTTGTTAAAGTTCCTTTAAAAAAATAACAGAAGCTGTAATTCTCTGGTTCAGTTAAGGTACTATAGTATGAAGATATATAAGGCATTGTTCAGAAACACTAGCAGTTCCCGAGTGTAAATACTATTAATCTAAAGGGGCCAAGAAATGGTGAGTTAGCGAGGAGAATGCTTGCCTGCCTTTATCAAAAGTTATAACCTAGAAGTGGTCCTCTATCCATTTGATTTATTGGCTGTTTTGCTTTAGGTATTGAGATAGAAGTGGGACTTAATGAAGGAAGAGGTGTGAATAGGCTATCAGGACAAGTCAAAAGGGGCATGTCTCTGTATGAGTCAACATGGAAGGGAGACATCACTGAAAAGCAGATGTAGTGCCAACATTGGTTTTATAAGCATGGGATTAGTCAATAGATAATTGAGTGTAGATAATTGAGTGTAGATAATTGAGGAGAGTCAGTTATGCCATCAAAAATTTGATCTGGTTGGAAGTAGTGTAAAAATGATGAAGCTACATGCAAGTGTACAAGGGTATAGAGAAATCATTAATATTCTACCTTTCCTTATTCCTCTCTGTGTGCAGAGAGGCAAGTCTTGACTGAAGAGGAATGCCATTGGAAACAACCAAAATCATCTAAGAGCTTGCACTATATGACCCATAGAAAAATGTCAAATCTTAGTGATGCTAAGATTTCTCTCAAAGAGCTAGTAAAAGCTGTAATGTCACAGCTGATGCAGATTACCAGATTACTAAAAAAGCATGAAGAAAAGAAATCTGGGGAGAAAAGCGCAAGAGTTCCATTTTGTTTGTGCTTAGTTTATGTTAGTGGACACTAAGAAGAGTGGGGTTAGATGAAAAAAGTTTGTTTGAGCCCTCTGTCCATAATGGGAACTGCAGTATATTATCATTTAAAAAGGAGAAATGGAATGTATATTATCATCTAAAAAGGAGAAAGGGAAGCAGGTAAGGTAAAAGGCTGTTCAAGTCTAGTGAAAAACAGAAGATGAAGGAAAAACAATTAACAAAAAAAACCCCAGAGGGTGGAAGCAAGAACAGGTAGCCCCTGAGGTGTATGTAGAAATTGTCTGAGCATTAAATGTGGCCAGGGACATGGGGGGCCACAAAGAAAACCTTCTATAGGTACACTGGTGATAAAAGAAAGACTGGGGAAAATTTAGTCCCTCTCTGGAAGGAAATGGGAGACCTGAGTACTTGGGACATGGAGAAGGCTGAGGTACTCAATGACTATTTTGACTTAGTCAACATTGGCAAGTGCTCCAGCCACATTGCTCTAGATGCAGAAGTCAAAAGGAGAGACTGGGAGAATGAGAACCTCGTGCTGTAGAAGAAGATTAGATTCAAGGCCATCTAAGGCACTTGAAAGTACACAAGTGCATGGGATCTGCTGAGATGCATCTGGGGGTCTTCAGGGAACTGGCAGATGTAGTGGCTAAGCCACTATTCATCATATTTGAGAAATTGTGGCGGTCCAGTGAAGTTCCTCCTGACAGAAAAAGGAGAAACAGAACCTCCATTTTTATAAAGGGAAAAAAGAAGACCTGGGGAAATATAGGCTAGTCAGTGTTATCTCTGTGCCTGGCAAGATCATGGAGCAGATCCTCCTGGAAACATCTTTGTCAGTGCTGTGGACAGGGGAACTAAGTGCACCCTCAGCAAGTTTGCCAATGACATTAAGCTGTGTGGTGCAGTTGACGTGCTATAGAGAAGGGCTGTCATCCAGAGGGGACCTTGGCAAGCTTGATAGATGGGTCTTTGTGAACCTCATGAAATTCAAAAAGGTCAAATGCAAGGTCCTGCAGGTGGGTTGGGGCAATCTGAAACACAAATACAGGCTGGGCAGAGAGGGTTGAGAGCAGCCCTGAGTAGAGGGATAAAGATGGATAAAAAATAATCTAGAGAGCAAAAAAATCAAATGAATTAATTTGTTGAGAGTCTGTTCAAGTGGAGTCAAAAGTAAAACAAAGCTGGTAAGACAAAGATTGTGAGAAAATGTTAGAAAAATTTCAGTGGAATTAAAAGAAAAAACAGAATTAGTGAGGATCCAGAACTTTAGAGAAAATGTGGGTAGGAGTTTTAGACAATACATTACATTTAAATCAGAGGAAAGTCAAGAAATGAAAGAAGAAAAATGCCATCTCAAAAACTGCAGAGAGTTTTGATGGTAATGAGTCTGAGAGAGCAAGAAATGTGAACAGAAGTAAGAGAACTCATTAATTAAATAGGTTGGGCAAGTGAATGGGTTAGAAGATAAATATGAGACTGAGGAATAGAAAAGATTGATAAAGAAAGAAAATATAGTAGGAAACATTTTTTATTCTCTTGAGAAATGCTGGTGATATTTTTATGGTAGTTCCATTTTTGGAATATTTTTAGTCATATTACTAATATATTGCAGCGATAGCTCTAGTAAACTTGGAAAGTGCTACACAAAATGTTTAATGATCTGACCAGCAGTTGAAAAACCTGCTGAATTTTGGAGATTCAGAAATAAGTGTGTGCAGTATTACCAACAAAGAAACAAAAAGTAGCTCTCAGAATCCTGAATTTTATTTATTAGAGTCTGAGTATCTGTTGGGTCTATAAGTGCCCAAGAGAGATTGGACTAGGTTCCAACTGTGTAAAGTACCAAAATATGAGGAACTGCCTTTTTAATCTGCAAAACATCATTTTTTTGTAGTAAATATATATATCTTCTATTTGACTAGGAACAGAAAGAAGTTTCATTTGTGAGATATCTTAGAAAGTGCCGAAAAAATAGCCAAGTTACTGTAGTGAAATCATATCCTCTTTTGCACGGGGGCACCTCCTGTGTGGAAAGCAGTTTACTGGTTGTTCTTGCAGTTACTGTAAATAAACTGTTATGAGCTAATTAGAGCTTGGAATTTCACCGGCCGGGTGTGTATCATTCTTTCTGCTGAGAAGTAGCAGCCATTTAGAGATATCATGATGCTCATCTAATTTTCATTGTGGGCTGTTTTGTTTCGGAACCTCTCATCCTAGGCTGCTTTATAACACTATGATTTTTTGAAGTATGTCAGTATAAACAAGCTTCTTTTGTTAATAAAACTCTCTGTATTCTCAACATTTAAATGTGACCCAGCCACTGTAGGATTCATGTTTCTTCGACTTCCCTGGCCCTACTTGGCATGTTCTAACTCTCCTTTTCACTCAGGTCCTGTGCAGTCCTTTCTTGGGTAGGTATCAGAACCATTTCTTCTCCTTCCCTATCTCTCTGTATTTGATGGTGTGCCAGTCTTGGCACACAAAATGTATCTCTTGGTACCAAGTCTTTATTTGTGGTTGCCCACAAACTGTAATTTATGAAAACAAATGAGATGTTTCTATACCCTGATGACATCTGGCTCATTCAGGGCATCTAACTTCCTGACAGTAAATAAGGTACCCCAAAAAAGGTACACCTTTTGCAATAGTGGGCACGATAATTTTACAAATAACAAGATATTAAGATGTACTTTAAGTACCTAAAATTTGCAAAAAATTGTCTTTCTCATAAACAAAAAGTTCTGTCTAAAATGTGAAATTATCAATAAGAATCACTCCAGAAGGATGAAAGGTGGTTAGATTCAGTAGGTTAATCTAGCTATATGGAGTGAAGTATTCATAGAATCAAAAATACAGAATATTGGAAGCAGTCCTAATATGTTACAGCAAAAGAGGTTTTTATCTCCCCCATCTGTTTGTTTGGTTTTGGTGGATTTCTTTGTTTTGTATTGGTTTTTTGTTAAAAATTCTTTTCATCCAGATTTATAATTCCATATTTTGCTGATATAATGTTACATATCACCTAAATTTTAACTGGAATTACACAGATGTCTTATAGTTTGCCTAACAAGATCCTGCTAGCAATCAACTTCAAAGGAAAAAGAGTCTGTCTGGCGATTGGAATAACAATAGCAACAATCTTATAGTCAACTAAACTCAAAATTGCCATCTAAAATTCCTGCTCAAGAGATGGAGAAGCTTTAACTCACTGTGCACTTTCCTTTAGAAGGTCTAATCTACTTGAAAGACTGAACAGTTAAAAAGGATTTGGGACAGACTCAGTTATGGTCACACCCATAAGTTTACAATTGTTACGTCAAAGTGGGAATATTTGTTTTCTGCATTTATTTTTTTATCTTTTGCTCAGCCTATGATATGCCCTGTGTATATGTAAATTATATGTTTAGCTTCAATGGTTTATTCCAGCTGCTGTATGTTCTGTATGTTTGTGTATGTTCTGTGCAGGTCAGATATGTTTCTGTATAGAAAGCTACAATGAGATGACGATGGAAATTCACTTTTCTGGGATGGCTTTACCAATACTGGAGTATACAAAACTATTGTACTGCTGTGGCTGTTAGAGAAACAAAACTGTGGTTTCTAATGGATTTTACTTAAGTTGCAATTCAATATTCCTGCCTTTTTGGTGAGTGGAGAAACTGCTTTTTCTCCAGGCTGCTCATTCATTGAATGAGAAACTTATCTGTTTTATGGAACAGACAATTTCTTATTCAACAGAGAGAGCTAATTATTGAAGGAACAGTATTATTCATGCTTTTAAGATGGAGATTTTGAGGTAAGGCAATTTGGGTTAAGGTGCTGTAATTCTCACATTGTCCTGAATATGTCTGAAATATTCATTTGTCTGATCACTAAGTTCACTACTATTCTTCATGAAAAAAAAGCAAATTATTTCTCTTGTTCTTCTAAGTCATCATACCATACTGTATGTCCAGCAAACCCCCCATCGGTATTGGCTTGAAAGTATGCTGTACATCCAGCCACATAATTGAAAATAATAAGGCCACAATAAATGGGATGGCCTTGGGGTATAATACCCAAGGGATTCAATTGGTGTCGCTTTGCATCAATGTCCATGCATCATGGTAATTGAGGTAACATAACCAATTACCACATTTTAATTAGAGTTGTAAGGACTTGGGAAAATCTGCATTGGTGAGACAGCTCACTTGAAAAAAAAAAACCACGAAAGAAAAAGAAAGGCACTTCTCTCTTTTCCACAAGCTTGTTTCTTAGGAGGTAAAGAGCATGCTTAAAGTGCTATTTAGGATTTTTTCCCAATATCCTCTTGGTTTCCTTCTTTATAATGAACTTGGAAAAGTACATTATTAAAAAATACTATATTGCTTCTGATCTTGTATCTTTATACTTTTTCCTCTATTTATCTGTTTCTGTGATGCTTTCTGGAAAAGAAAACAGTTTTTCATAATGCTTTCATCTGCCTTTCACTTTCCTATATTCACTTCACTGGTGCAATATTTTTTCAATCCAGGGAATGACACTTGTTCTAAGCTTAAAAAAACACACAAACCCCCCATCCCTCAGGGGTAAAAAATGAATCTGTCATTGTTCAGTTATTTGTTAGATATTTTCACTAAACAAAACTCGGTTTCTAAAAGTTTCTTATTTCATCAGAAGCCATTATTTTCTAAGGCGAGATCTAAATAAAAATCTTGCATAAAATTTAGAATTTCATCAGGAGTGTCTAGAACAGCAAAGTACTAAGAGATGATTAGCCTAATTGGCTGAAGAGGGCACACTACATATTGTAAAGTGCTGAACACTTATTACACAATCTATCCCTTACAAATTATTTAGTGACATATTTCTGAACCTTTACAGATTGATTTTATTCGTTATCTATCACAAGAAATTTTTGCTTTGATATTGGACCTCTTCCATATAGCATATGACACTACAGTCTTTATGGCTTGCATTAGTTTCTGTCAGTCATCTTGTTTTATTCATATTGCAACACTGAAGACTGCTCACTTTGGTGTTTCCTTAAAATATTTGATTTTTAAGTGAATGGATGTTTGATTTTAGAGTCTGTAATGTGATGCACCATCCTCGTACTTAAGGTGTTTATGTTTTTGAGCTTCTGGGTTGCATTGCATTTCTGATTTGTGACATGGAGCAATTATCTGTAGGATCTAAAATAATCACATAAATGGTGAACACAGGTCTAGAGTTTTCTTGAACTGTAGTTGAAGATAGGTAATATGCCCCACATTCTGTATTCTTCATAATGTTCTTGAGGACCAGCCATAGTTACAATGGCAGCCATCAGGGCAGTACACAGAGTCTGGATAATATGACAAAACAAAGCTGGTAAAATCCTTATTGTCGAGCAGATCTTAGTAAAAAAATTCCAAACCCAGTCAAGTTTAGTCAAAATTCAGATAAATGTTGTGTTATATTCTTGAGAAAGTCTTCTGAGGGGTCACCTGCAGTGGTAGGCTCTTAAAGTGAATAGAAAGAAAAAAAGAAATACATTTAAGTCTTTCAGCAGAGGGCTCTACTCCATCCTCAGAGTCTGCAAAACTGACTCCACAAACTAAGGCAGCCTTATCTCCCTATTTCACAATCTCTGTTAAACCATAGTAAGCCTGAGCTCTCCCTCTGGAGGAGGTTGGAAAGTAAAGGTTCTTACTACTAACATTCTTCATGTGTAGCACTGTTTCAGTAGGGATAATTATAGAACAGGCTGTGCAGCCTCTTTCAGTGCAGTTTATCTTTGCTCCAGAAAGTGAACCACCTAAAGCAGAAAGAGTAGCTCAGCATTCTTGTTCTTTTAGTCCTATTCTCTGCACTGAAACTTACAGATATAAAATATTTCCTGCTGATGTTGGTGGTGTCTATTATATATGAATTTTTAGTTTGTATGATAATGAAACCTATTAGAACCTTTCTTGTAGCTTGTTCAACCACAGTCCTATAGTAGCAAGTTTCAATCACCATCCACGTCAACTGGATTCAACATACATTAAGATGCATATTTCTGTTCTGCAACTCCTTGCTCATCTGCAGACACATTTAGTTTCTTTGACCTTTCCAGGATACCCAGCAAATTTTAAGATGAGAAACGAAATTTACTTTTTATTATTGGTATGAGCATAGGAAGATAAATTATATTGCATTAAAAGTAAAGAGTTATTTTAATGATAAAATCAACTTCCACAATACTCAATTATTTCAAGCTTTCTTTGATTTATTTTTTTTCTTGATGAAGCACACAACTTTTCTGTTTTCAAGTATTTGAAATTTACTTGATTTGTTAGAAGACAGGTTTCTTTATGATACTGGGACTGCTTCATAATAGCCACTCATAGTTTTAAACAAAAAAAAGACAATGAAAGCAACATAAATTAAGCATATTTTCCCAGTATTATTTTTAACGCAAATATGGATGCTTAATTATGCATAACTACTCTCCACAACTCATCCTACAGTGAAAAACTGACTTCAATTATTCAAGGCAGAAAATATCATGATTACAGTGTTATAAGACTGCATAACTGGTGTTAGAATTAACTCAAAGCATAGGGTCTGAATTGGGTATAAAATACTGTGACTGCACTAATGTTTTTTAGTAGCATCCTGTGAGCAGTCACTTTCAGTGACTGACAAGTCTTAAAGTCACAGATACTTTGAATCTTTTTCTCTGTTATGCTGTATTAATTTAGGGGAAAAATTACATAAACTTGCTGGGTCAATGCCACAAATTTTTGTATATACATCGACATATACATTTATATTTTAAAAGAACTACTTCTTTGGATTTCTTCTGTATTCTTTTTGTTGTTAGTTCAGTTTTAAATTGTTCAAATGTATAAATTCAGAGAGAGGGAAAATTGATGTTTTTTGGATTTGCTTAAACACTTTAAACTATTATATCTCATGAACTTTCAAGGCTGGATGGTGGTGCTGCATTATCCAGTAAGAAGTAGGAAATATTTTCTTTTGGGAATATACAATCTTTCTGCATTTATCCATGCAGCCCAAAGATACTTCTGGTCCTCAACTATCTATCACTCTGTATTTCAAACTGGTGCCATTTTAGAGTTGAGTGAGAGAATTTCATAGCAGGTAAAAAGTTGGTAATACATCTCTGCTGATCTGATTTTTTTTTAATGGTTGATATTTACAAACCCCCAATTGATTTAGAATGCCAGTGAGGTCTTCAAAGTGCCTGTTTATCACATGGCTCTGTAATCAACATATGATTGTGGAAACTCTGTCAAATCTCTCATGTAATTGCATTTGACCTGATAGTGGCATATCCAATATTCTAAATTTCTGTGCTTTTGTAGGTAACTAGAATATTAGTAAATCAGCTTGCCCCAATTGTTTAAAATAAGTATTCTACAAGTAATTAGTAGAATTCACATTTTGAGATGGGAGAATTCAGTCCTATAAAAGCTAGAAATCTGAGATTTATAACTTTATATTGGGAAAAGTCAACACTACAGTAACAGGTTTAGGCCTTTATAGCATGGTGGTATATTTTCTACCAACCATCTGTCAATCTATTAATCTTGTTCTTCTGTGCCACAGATTAACAGTGGGTAAAACACTTTTACACGGCTTTGATAAAGAGACATCCCTGCTTCTGAAACATACATTCGAACTATAAGATGAGTAAAATCTTCAGTTGAATTCTCAGAAATAATCAGTTTTAGTAGGAAAATAAGTAATATTCAGAAATTGGAAATATGATGTTTCCAATGCATATAGGTGCTGAAAGAACTGTCAAACACCATTTAGATGGTGCAAATACCTCATTAAAAAAAGAAAAGGCAAAATGGTTAGGTTTTTATTTTCAAGGACAGAGGTCTTCAAAAGAACTCACTTCTTATTTAGGCACTTAAGTATAGAGTCAGATAATTAAAAGTGTTCAGCAGACACTGACTCACATTGCAGTGTATTGTGTTCTGATTACAGTCAGTGTCTTATTTAGATGCCTAATATCCACTAATCATAAACTCATGATTTGGGCTGGTATTGCTTGAAAAATTAGAGTTCAGGGAAATACGAAAGTCACAAACTTGTGATTTTTTAATTAATTTAATGACTTGTTGCTCTGCATCTCTAATGACTTCAGTTCTGCAAGGAATTGTGAGTGTAATTTAAGCTGATTTTCAGGTATGTTGTTTCAAGAGTTCTCAAACAAAATAGTTTTTAGAAAAAGAGTAAGAAACTTTATTTTCTGGCAAGTTGTACAGCAGTTATTTCCATCTTGCAAGGGCCTTCCATATTGGATGATAGCACCACAATCCTCATGCCGCTATGGAGATGTATTTGCAGGATCTTCAGGAAGTATATGCATAATCAGTATATTATTGTTCACTATTATAGGATGTTCCAGGAGCTGCATCAGCTCTAAACAGAAAGGAACACAATTAAAAATTATTTTAAAATTGCATGAAAATAAATGAGGTACAATTATTTACTCTTTTTTCTTAACACACCAAAGGTACCCAATGAAATTATCAGGCAGGAGATTTAAAACCATCAAAAGAGAATACTATTTTCATGCACTACATATAAAAATGAAATTTGTTCCTACAGGATGTGGTGGATAGAAAAAATACAAATGAGTTCAGGAAGTTATTAGACAAATTAATGGGGGAGACATCAGTTAATACTTATTAAATTCCAACTCTGAGAGTCCCCACAGGCTTTCTTAAATTTGGGATGGCAGCTTCTATATCCTTCTATTTGTTTGAGGGTTTTTAACTTTTCCATAAACCTTCACAACTAGCCACTGCAGGAGGTGGGCTCAGCTGAGTGGACTGTTGATCTCACCCAAAATAACAGATGCTGTAGGAAAGCGAATGAACTTGCAGATGGGGAGGTCTACTTGTATCATATGTATGGTAAAGAAGTTTTACAGTATGCTGAGAGTTTTCATTGTATTTTTTTGCTGTTTGCAAAGGCTGGGATGTGCCCTTCTTCACCAGAAGAAATCTTTCAAAAATTTGCCCACTTAGCAGTTTTCCAAGATATTTCTAGCATATTTTTCTGTAAAATATACAGAAAATATAATACATATATCTACTTAATATTTAAATATGTGCATACATTTATGTCAGAAATACTATAATATACATTAAATAATAAAATTTAAATCATGAGGAATGATGATCGTAATTTCATGTCTCCTTATATATAGGCCATTTGTGTCATGCTCTAATCCATATCCAGTTCTTCATGTCTGGTGTGTGCAGTAATATGTAAATGACCTAGCCAGCTGCATTAAGCGGTGTTTGTTTATTCTGTTTCTTTTGGCATAGCATATAACTGAATTTCTGCCAAAAGTGTGGCTGCTTCAGTAGAAGGAAGTTTTGAGAGGAAACATATATCATAAGTCTTTACTCTGTGAAACAGTAAAATCAAAAGAAATTTTCTCTTCATAAAATATATATATATTAATGTCAAATAATGAGTTTGTAAAATACAATGACCAACAGAATCTTTTTAGAACACTATTTTCATTGGCTTTGTAAATAAGACTACAATACTAAGAGGCAGTGATTTTTTCATACGTGGGAAGGGCAACTAAAACTGGTGAAACGTGGAAACAGAAAGTTGAAGAGAAATTATTTTAAAATGGCATATTAATCTCCCCTAACACATAGCATCTAAGTGCATTTAAATTTAGAAAGCAGTGATGTTTAACTGTTAAAAAATGGCATTAATGATGCGTAGAGCTATCTACTTATGCTGGCAGTCCTTTCAGTCTTCCAGTCTGACACTTCCTTTTTTATCCAGCCAGCTAATTTCCCCTCTTTTGTGAGGAGTAACTGTTTTCACACTAGTGCTTACCCACCAAGCCTTCTCATTGTTTCATGGTTAATTATCTTCTTGAGCTTCACCTTCTCAAGTGAAGGAAGAAAGACTGGGCCTCCCCACAGCTGTAATGGAAGCTAGGTTTTAGAGATTCACTTTATGAATAAATGCAGTCTGTGATCTACAAACATAATAAATGAGTTCCTAAGCTTTATAGAGTCACAGTTCATCCAACAGGTTTACTGAAAAATTCAGAAAGACTCTTTATTCTAAACATCCTTTTTAATTTTTAAAAGGGGAGAACTATTGTTTTAGTGTGAAACTAAGTACCATAAACTTCCAAAATTTCTAAGCATTACACAAAAGGTTCGTGTCAAACATTCAGTTTCAGTACAAACCTGAGCTGCTGCAGGAAAGACTTTGAGCTCTTTACTCCTTATTAACAATAGTTCTACTAATAATGTTAATACTAGTAGCCTGTGCCCCTCAGTTATTGCACCAATTTGTAAACTCTTTGAATTCATTGGGCCTTTTGTGCCTCACCAGCGCTGAAAATTGTCGTTGTGGATAGACTTAAATCTTCAGTTTATGTTTCAATTTGAGCCCAAGTTTTAACTGTGTAACATTTAAAATAAACTCTCCTGTAACAGAAGGAAGTTTAATAATGGCAAATAGTGATTTTTGTACCGGTGAGCTACTCCCCATTGTAATTTTGTACTCAGTCAAACTAAGGCAGGCAAATATATAATATAACCAGATATAGTTGTTACTTTGTCTTCTTTGAAGTGAATTTCTACAAAGTATGCTTATGTTAAATCATTTCCCAAGTGACCAAACAAAAATGTGCACATAATACCAGTACTTGAGACTAGCTTAAACTGGAAATTCCATTCCTTTTTTTCCCAGCCAGCTCCAGAGCTGTGTTAGCATCTCATACGTACAGAGAAAGCTGTAAACATAATGACTTACCAGAGAGGGAGACAAGAAAAAAATCTGGTACTTCAAGGATGAGATGATCTTAGTGAGAGCTCTGCCCTGCCTAGAGATCTCTTATATTTGGAGATGAGGCCAGTGTTTCTATATTGCAATGCTTGAAAAGCAGTTTTTCTTAGATATAGACTTGTAATGGCAAGGAGCAGTTGCACTGTTGTAGTCTCAAGGTGCTTACCGTTGTAATTTTGATTCATCACCAGAACTCTCTGCCATTTATTGACAACCGTGGTGTTTAACTTAACACTTGGAAATCCACAGTTAGGCAGACTGTGCAAGTACTTATAATATGCAGTATTCTTCTAGCCTTTGACTTAACAATACCCACTTATTAACTTCCCCCTAGTCAATATCCCAAATTTACAGATGGTGAATCAATGACTTCAGGAAGTGCCTGAACTGAGATTACAAAGGAATTGTGTTGAAAATTTAAATAAGGGGGAAAAGAGTCTGTTCTCTTTGATAACATGAATTAGGCTAAATTTGGTGGTCTCTCAACTGATTCGGGAGGAGAAGAAACTGATGATAGAGACAGATATTTTTCATGCAGTCCTGTTATTCATAAATAATAGATAAAGTCTCCCTTTCCAGTATACAGGAAGAATTTTTATTTAGAAATTCAAGCCTCTCTCTTCCAACCCTTAGTGAGAAAACTTTCTTTCTAGGTTTCTTTTAAGGTTGAGCTCCCAAGGACTTATGTCCTGCTCTTTGTACCTTATATCTATCTGTTTTTGTAGTGATTCTCACTCTCTAGTGTTTTTCACAAACACTCATTTCTGTTGAAACAAATCTCTTAAAAGTGCTGTGATTCCAGGTGTCCTGATGTGCCTGTTGTAGGTTGGAGATGACTATTGTGTCTACTAAGTCCATTCATAGTGTCCGCTGAGTTGTTCTGGTTTAACTGAGAGTACACTGTTAAAGCACTACCAGTTCCAATGTAAACGATACTATATTTAAAGTATTCTTAATCAGTATGCAGACCTCTTAACTAGTACAAGGCCAAGGGAATAGTGATTTTATTGTGCTACTGTAGCTTTGCTAATACAACTTCTAACTGCAGTTGATTTACCATCAATACAGGTGTTCCACATATTTCCTGGTTTTCATGGATATTTTGTCTTAACCATAAAGAATTATCTTTGATTTGGTCAAATTCTGAAACTTGGCATGGATGAACTCCCACAACTTGCATGGGCATGTATCTGGGGTAGATTGCCAGGATTTGTTCTGTTCTGAACTAGGTGTGCATGGCAACATTTTGGGTTTAGATAAAGCTAGGAATGTTTTTCTAAGAGTTTCTCAAAGGGCTTGTGCTGGACTCTTGAACAAAGAAAATCATATATTTCTCTGAAGTAAAGGTGAGATCGAAATGACATTCAAGGGCAAAAAATCCTGTCATGTAACCTCTTGACAGATGAAAAGAAAGCTACAAAGCAGTAAAAACAACAGTCAGTAAAATATGCCATGTAGCCCGGCTTTCTCATCCCCAAAAAAGAAAAAAAAAAAGCCCAAATACATAATTTGGAATATGGATCTGGGATTGTAAACCTATTTGTGTGACAATATTATTCAGTATAAAAATGTTATAGATGATCTTCTTCTTTCTAGTAACATTTAAGGGCCTTCTTCAGCAAATGAGAACCAGAGATGTTAGAAAGCCATACAAGGATATGGTGGTAAAAAAGGAGGCCACTACTTCCATAGAGGATGGAAAACAGATAATGGGTAGAGCATTAGCAATGATACTGGACACAGTGAAGGGACTGAACTTGTTGAGTCCCTGCTTTTGTCTTGATCTGTGATAGAAGTTAGTTCCCACAGGCCTTCTGCTGACATGGCTCACCTTCTGTTTCAGCCTGGCTTATACACACTGACGAGTGTGATGGAGCAGCTGCAGCCTTACAGTCTTTCTTTTGTCCATCTGGTAGTGCAAGAAGCTTAACAGGGAAGTTAGAAGACGCTCATAAGACTCGTGAGCAGGCACAACTGACCCCAGGGTGTTACCTGGAATTATCAAGTGACATTTAAATAGCAAAAGAATGCTTAGAGAACAGCCAGTTTCTCTGACTTTTAAACCACTTGGGCATCCTCTTAACATGTCACTGCAGTTATTTTATCTGTTGCTTAGAAGATGTACCCACAAAGCAGCTCTTATGATAAAGAAAATTACCTGTTTTAAAACCTGTATATTGAAATACTATTCTCTAGACTATTATTTCTGAGCATTATCAGAGAACTTCAAACATCATCATAAAGACTTGAGCAATGGTGGAACCTGAGTTGTTCTCAACTTGCACTGAGACCCTTGCAGGTGACATCTGTGACTGCAGAGAGCAGAGGCAAAGTCAGTGTCCTTCCTATGGTACAGGAATCTGTCCATACAACCACCCATGTAGGACCCTGGCACTAACCATAAGCATACATGAACCCTAACAGAGAAAGAGGAGTTCTGCATGTGCAGGACTGAGGGTATAATTTCATCGAGAGAGGAAATAATATTTGTAAAATGCAGTAAGAGATTATGATCTGTGATAAATCATGCTGCTTCCATATATTCTGAGATTATATTATAATGTGTAGGTCACTTCAGTATTATGCACAGGGAATATTATGTGTACGCTTATGCTTATGCATATTAAAACATTGATGTTGGGAAACGGGGATAGTTTTTTTGATGACTATGATATAGAGAACACCATTCAGAAAATGAGCTCAAGTGAGGCAGAAGTGAAGTGGTACTGTACACATGCCTATTTCCCTCAGAAGAAGTACTTGGCATGCTTGCATTTTTCAAAAGACAAAATCATGTTTGTCTTCCTTGAATGCGCATGCATTCCTGGAGGTGGGGGATGGTTTTCTTTCTTTCTTTTTCTTTTTCCCCTGGCCCCTAAGTGCAGTTGAGTTTAGATAATTTGGCCACAGCAACTGAAGGAGAAGTTGCAGGGAGGGAGGAACAGAGTTTTTATTTATTACTGTAAAAGGTCTTTTTTTTATGTTAATTCCTTTAAAAAAATATAATAGTACGTAGGGGTTACATTACAGGCCTGTTTCACCAACACAAAGTATCTGTACTGGAGTAGCACATGCAAATGAAGCTGAAACAGAAAATCATTGTTTAATATAATTTGCTTAAAAACAAAGTGCAAAACTATCCCTATTTTAGTAAAGGAAACAAATGAAAAAATGCATTTTTGACACTTTTCCTGAAAGAGCACTGGGGCTGAGGAAATGTCTTTATTTGGCTTAATAACCTTATTTCTTCCCATTAACATTGTCAGCAGATTAACTGCTTAGCCGTTAAACACCAACTCTACAAGCATTTAAGTGCACACCTACCTGTGCTCACATGAGTTATCCCACTGAAATGAGAATGCTGTCCTGAGCAAAATAGTTCAGGGTTCAAAGTAGGAATAGCTAAACACCTTAGCGCAGCATTTTCAAATACATTAAAATTAATTTAACCTTTCACTCTTCTGAGTCTATAATGTAATTGATTATTTGCAGTAAATGCTTCCTAATATTTATGTAGTGATAATATTTAAAAAATAGGAATCTGCCTAATATTGTGCATCTTTTGGTTTTTATTACACTGTTGGGTTGGGTTTTTTTTTGCTTTCTTGGTCAAAACTATTTGCCTTTTCTTACTGTGAACCATATGACCATCAAGATCTTCTCTAGATGTAGTGGTATTTAGTGACTTTATAAGATAGAGCCACTCTGACCTACTTTAAAACTACCCATTCTGTAGAAAAATTGTATATACATTTATACTCACACACTGTTGCACATATTAAAAACAAGTTTCTAAATTCTGGGAAATTTAGTGCAATCAGTTACACTGGCTGGTATCCAATGAGTTTTTGCCAGACAGTGTGGTACCTTTGCAACATTGTCACAGACTTCAGCAAGGCCAGGACTTAAGAGTAAGCATACGGGGCTCGCCCTATTGAAATCTGAAGCTCTGTAGCACACTCAAAGATTCTCTTTAAATATAGTCTGTCTTACGTGTGGAGATCAGCATTTCTGTCTGTGATAGACCCCTTTCTTGTTGGATATTTGCAATTCAAGAAGGGATCATAGAATGATAGAATGGCCTGGGTTGAAAGGGATCTTAACCATCACCTTGTTCCAACTCCCCTGCCATGGACAGGGACACCTTTCACTAGGTCGGGTTGCTCAAATACCTTGAACCAGGCAACATCATTTGGAGTGCAAGTGCAAACTCTGTAGGAAAGCCACATTCTTAATTAAGTGAAACAGAATAAAAAACTTGATTCAGCTCTTTAAAAAGTAAAGTTTTCCCCATTGGAAATGACAGTGGATTTATTTACTTTGTGTAAAAGATACGTTGTGCAATACTATACAGTTCTTTCAAATGAAAAACAAAGCAGAAGAAACAACATCATTTTTTCCCAGTAAAGTGAGTAAACAGAATCCATCTCTGATACCATTCAATACTTATGATGTTGTGCCCTCCTCTGTATAACACCAAGTAAAGGACCAGTTTGGCAAATTTTAAACACTCTATTGGCGAGATCTAATAGTCTATTACTATCATAATAGCTCTAATTATTCAGCACCCTACCTCTCCACTGACCATCCGGAAAAGAGACATCTGTTAAAAATAGTCCTTAGAGATACCTGGTTTTTACGTTGCTATTACTGTCAGTGCAAACACAGGCTGGAGTGACACCACCTTCCATTTTTCACTCCAGAGATTTATTCAAGAGGCAATGGTGTACTCTCTCCAACAACTGCCTCAAAGTCTAAACCCTCTTTCTTATTTGAGCAGTTCACTAAATTTTGTAAAAAAAGAAGGCAAAAATATATACCCCTATTAAAAATTCCAAATACATAATGTTTGTGACTTAAGCCAGGTGATTTGCTTCAGTTAGAACTTGGGAAGGGTTGCCAATGGAGCTGATAACCACTAAAATTTTACTTCAAAGTATATGATGCTTTTAATAACAATAGTAATTCACTAATATCAATTCAGTCAGTTCCTTGGAGAGAGAAAGCTATGTTGGTAAAATGACTATTTTAGTTAGTTAGTCTTTTCAAGCATAACTAACAATCAGAAGGAAAGTAAAATAAAAAAATAAAATAAAATCCCTTACCATCATAGCTTTGCCCGCAAAACTGAGTGTATACCAGGCATCAGAAAAGCATGTGCATTTGAAGAACAAAAAAGTAGGCTTTGAAGTGGGGAGCACTCAGTGAAGATGAATGGGCTGAGGTCACAACTCTAAATGTTTTATTGTTTTAGTCCATCAGCCTTGCTGAACAAACAAGGCAGCCAAGTGCTGATTTACAGGGGGAAGGTTATCTTCCTGACCAATAAGGACCAAATGTTTTGTTTTGAGAAACAAAATCAGATTCTATGGAACATAAAATCCTTGGAACCTGCTGCTGAATTCCTGCCTTCAGTAATTTCTTCTTGCAGCTGGCAGAAACTTAAAACAGTAAAATTGTGCAGTTTAGGAAACTTTCCACAGCAATGTCTTCCTAATGTTGAGTTTGACAGTCATAAAACATGCCATAGAGAAAATTAGTCATTTTATCTGATTTTATTTTAATCTAACAGGTTTTCAAATTAACTTAATTATTGTAATTCTCTTGCATTTTACTTGCAGGTTGGTTAAGGGTCAGCTGCATGTGGGAAACTAAGAATCAACCAAGAGCCATTATGAAAACACTGTAAATGCAAATCCAAATAAGGATTTCTGAGTTCCGCAATGTACAGAACTGCTCTGATAGCCATAGTTTTCCAGCAAATGGGTATTTTCCTGGGAATTTAACGTTAGCCAGTATCTCTCGGGGGTAAAAAAGGACTGTAACAAACGTACTCTATAAAACCTTTGGGGTAGGTAGATCCACAAAGAGACTCTAGCCTTCAACATTAGACATGACAGATTCACAAAATGCCAAAGGCCTCCCTACCTGCTAAGGAGGAAAAATTCTTTGGCACCTGTATTTCTGCCCATTATTATACCTTAAAACAACTGCAGTACTCAGAGACCTACATTACAGCTAAGCCCAATGAAGTATGAGGACACAGATTCATCTTACAGGGAGAGTGCCCTGCTTTATCAAATAAATTAATAATCGTATCACCCTACTGAATGGTGGATAGCTACTCTGCCCAGTTTGGAGAAAATAATTCTTCCTGATGTCATTTGATTGTTTTAGCCTTTGGTTTACTGGACATACTGGGATGGTATAGCCTTGTGTCTTGCATAGAAATAATGCCACCTGTACCTGTAATTAGTCACTCAGCAGACGTTTGGACCTACCTGTGCCTCTTGCTGTTCAAATGTGCTGAACACAGCACTGCAGGAAAAAATTTTCCTCATCTGTCTATGACTGAATTAATATTTAATTGTTTTATGCAAATTGACACAGGAGAAGCAGGTTTCTTTTCAGAACGGCAGGTAGGTAAGGTTTTTTCCAAGAGAATGATAACCTGGTTCATGTCTCTTATGCTCAGGCTGACAAAGTGTCCCATGACCAAAATCAGTGTCCTAACTTTTGAGCTTTTGGAGAACATCTCATGATTTCTCACAAAAGGGCTGAGCAGCTTTAGTTCCTACTTCAAAGAGAGTTTCCAGCTGAGAATCGAAGTCAGAGATACGTGCCTTTCCCTGCACAATTAATCTTGTCCGAGTCTTGATGAATCTAAGTCAGTAACTAAGTTGTGCACAACTGCACTTTGTTGGACTAAAGCCTCATTTTATCTGCTTTTATTTCAGTTACTTTATGGTTTTTTTGTTATTTGCTGTTGCTGTATGGAAGGATATCAATGCTGTATTTGAAAAACAACACTTGCTCAAAGAAAACTAAGGAGAGAAAAAGATAAGAGTTGAAAGGGTTTTTTTGGAAAAAGTGCTTGTGTTTCTGGATACAGTGATCATTGTTCAGCTGTTCAGATTGTTTAAACTAAACAATTCTGCATTAGTCAACAGTTCTATTACAAGACGTGGTATAAGCATAGCCTTCTCTAAAATGGAGGCTTCCCAATAAATAGAAAAATAAAGTGAAATTTATTTGTTTTCAGGGCCCACTTCAGTTTTATTCGAAGAGTTTAAGGTGATTTGGTGCTGTTGGCCACTTGACACATCACATTTCAGTGAGCAAAGCTGTCAAGGTGTTCTTCCTCTCCCACATGTTTTTAGAAGGAATAATTCTTGTTAATATATGTTCTGAGTAATAATAACAAATATTACTAGAAAGTTACAAAAGTCTTTAAAAAAGCAAATTAAGTTTAGCTCAATTATTTATTTACCAGAGAAAGGTATCAGGCACAATATTTGAAATTTTTGTAGTATTTGATTAGACTGATTGATTTTCAGCTGAAGACATTTACATTCATTAGTCCTACTTACTGGTCACTAGTACTGCCTTTCTTAGTAAGTAATGAATAAATAGAAACTTTAACAAAAACTCATCAAGTCTTGTGTTTTAAGGATGACAACACAAAAGTTTGTTAGAAACATTTCAAAAATCCTTTAATAAATTCTTTATATCTTTTAAACTTTAGCTAGTTAAGAGACATTCTCGTATATCCAACATAATTGCATGTTTTTTACTAACACACTCCTATGTGATTCTGCAAAATGGTTAAAACTTATTACATATAGAGTGACTAAGCACAATTAATGTCTATTAAAGAAAAGTCAAATTTCTGTACTATATTTTGACAGCAAATAGGAAAAAAGTGAGAAGACTAAGAAATCATGCAAAATGCAATACGTTTAATTTTAATTGATTGTTTTAATTGCACACACAAACATAACAAAATTAAAAGCCTATTACTGATCATTGTTCCAAAAATGTACTTTACTCCTATCAAGTTACTTGTGTGATTTCAGTGAAAGCATTTAAAGTACAGCTGTAAGTATTTTTAATCTTTGACTTTTTCTTTTACAGGAGCCTCTGAATGTTATTGATCCCAGTTTGATGGATCTAAATGGTCCAAGTGAAGATGCACTAGAATGGGATGAAACTGACATAAGCAATAAGCTGATCAGTATTCATGAAGACTTAAGTGATCCTGATCAGGAACTCAAGAAGGATGACCTAAACCAGAAACCTGCTTCAGGAGAATGTGGTGATAATGATGTGAATGAAGACGAAAGTATCAGTAGTCGTGGAAGTCCTCTTTATTGTTCCAACATTACTTCCCCTCCAAATCCTCACGTCTATCAGGTCTATAGTCTTCATAATATTGAATTATCAGAAAAAAACCACATACCTTTTTTGAAAAAAACATCCAGACTCTCCAATATAACACAGTCTAACATTTTAAACAAAAGTCTTAGTAAAGACTCATCATTTTCATCTACCAAATCCCTGCCAGATCTAATAGGGGGGACTGCACTGACAAAACCTTATAACTATATATATCAGAGTGGAAACATAAGCAGGCATTCTGAGAGTGAGAGTGGGATAGTGAGTGAATGTGATACAGAAACTACAAATAATTCAGAAATTTTTTTGCTAAATGATATTGAAAGCACTCAGAGTAATCCTGAAATTGGGCATGTGGAAAGTCAAGTGGATGATGTAATACATCAAAAAATAAAGCAAGATGAAGAAGACCATGCTAGTCTCTCAGACGATTTCCAGTTGGCACCTTCTGCATGTTGTGGAAGTGAAAATGGTGAGGATTTGGACAGCATTACCATGTCTAATCCTGTTTCTCTAGAAGAATTGCAAGGAAAACATGATGTGTTTACATTTTATGATTACTCATATCTTCAAGGCTCCAAATTCAAATTACCGTTGATAATGAAACAATCACAAATTGAAAAAACACATACAGAGGGTAGTTTGTTTAATGACATTTGTTTTGATAAAATGCCTGGTAACTCTGAACATAAGTCTGTAGAGTCACAACCAGATGAGTTTATTCATGACCATACTCTGGCAAGTATTTGTGGAGAATCAGATCCCAATTGCTGTAAATCTGCAGAAACTATAAGAAAATTAACTGTTACAGAGAACACAAGACTGGTTTCAGCTTTATCTCGTAGTTCTTCATTAGAATCTCTGTCTGTAGTAGGGGATTTATTCAGCTCAGGTATTTTTAAAAGTGGAGATGGTCTTCAGCGAAGTACCTCTTTGGAGAGCTGGCTGACTTCCTACAAAAGCAACGAAGATCTTTTTAGTCATCATGGCTCAGGAGACATAAGTGCAAGCAGTGATTCCGTTGGAGAGCTCAGTAAAAGGACATTAGATCTTTTGAATCGCTTAGAGAATATCCAGAGTCCTTCAGAGCAGAAGATAAAGCGCAGCATCTCTGATATAACACTCCAAAGTAGCTCTCAAAAAATGTCTTTTACTGGACAGCTGTCGCTAGATATTGCATCTTCGATCAATGAAGATTCAGCAGCTTCTCTCACTGAACTCAGCAGCAGCGAGGATCTTTCCCTCTGCTCTGAAGACATTGTACTGCACAGAAATAAAATACCAGATTCGAATGCATCATTTAGAAAACATCTTAATAGGTCTGTAGCTGATGAAAGCGATGTCAATGTCAGCATGATTGTTAACGTCTCCTGCACTTCTGCTTGTACTGATGATGAAGATGACAGTGATTTGCTTTCAAGTTCCACTCTTACCTTAACTGAGGAAGAGCTGGGTATCAAAGATGAAGATGACGACTCCAGTATAGCAACTGATGAGGATATTTATGAAGAATGCAATTTAATTTCAGGACTTGATTATATAAAAAATGAACTCCAAACCTGGATTAGACCAAAATTTTCTTTGACAAGGGAGAAAAGAAAAAGTAACCTCTGTGATGAAATTCAGCACAGTAAAGAAGTTAGTAACAAGACATCTAAAGCCACAGATACATTAAGCATTGAAACACTATTGAATGGTTCAGTACAGAAAATGTCAGAAAATAATGGCAATAGTAAGAATATATCATGTGATCATGAAAAAGGGACAAAGAGTCACCCAATGAAAGACATCTCTCAGGTTGTGAAGGATCAGCTTGTGGATGATATGGAGAATGGCAATGTTGAAAATACTCTTGGCAGTCAAAAGGAAAGTGTTGTTAAAATAGCAGCAACACCCAAAACTCATGCATCACTTGATGTCAGAGAAGCTGAAAATGAAAGTTGTGTCTGTGAAGCATTTACAGACAGTTCAGATGATTCACGTATGGACAGTAAAGAGACTATTCAGTCCTCAGCTGGATTCAGAAACCCTCCAAAAGAATGTCAAAGTCATCTTCAACCTGATCATAACTCTGTTGCTTCCTCTCCTGCTAAAAAGCCTTGTCTTGAATCTTCCTCAGAAATTAGTTCTGTAGGCATGCAAGGTACAACTTTACAGGCATCCTTATCTAATGGTCAACAACACAGAATAAGCATTACTGAAAAATTTGCTGATTGCTGTGCTGCCTTGAAATCCAGTAAAGCAGAATGCATTTCCTCAGCCAATGGTCTTGATTTGTGCTGTAACTGTGAATCTGCTGATTTTGATAAAAAAACCATGGAGGATGGCTCAGTACACAATTTTGTGAAGGAGATAATAGACATGGCATCAACAGCTTTGAAAAGTAAGTCACAACCTGAATGTGAGTCATCTGCTCCAGCTTCATTAGCACAGATCAAGGAAAAAGTGTTAGAACACTCTCATAGACCCATCCAGCTAAGAAAAGGGGACTTCTACTCTTACCTTTCACTTTCTTCTCATGATAGTGACTGTGGAGAGGTATTCAAATACATAGAGGAAAAGAGCAGCACTCCTGTGCCACTGGACTTCACAGATGAGAGAGAAAATATTGAATGCTTTTTTGAAGCCTGTCCTGAGGAAGAATGGGTTGAGCAGCAGCAATCCATTTCTAATGGTTCTCCTGAAGCACAAGTTGAGCAGCAGCAACCTATTTCTAATCCTATTTCTGAAACATCTGCAGAGCCACTAGGTGAAATAACTCCAGAGTCATTAGAAGTTAAAAGTTCACCTGAAGGTAGAGATTTATCTTTTTTATGTGGGAATGACAATAATATCAATGTTCCAAATCCTAACAAACATAATGCATCAAACAATTTGAAAAATGCTGCTGATGATTTGCTGATTTCAGATGGACAGACTGAAAATTTTGAAAAGAATTCTCCAGAGTTTAGCACTAAAAAGAGTTGTACAGGGAAATCACCTGGAACTGAAGAGCACAAAGGATGTGTTGCTGCTTCTGAAGAGGCTTCAGCTATAGAGTTTCAGATAAAGCCTGGCCATTCGCAGAAAAAGGACATTTTGCATCAGAACAGAAAAACTCTTACTTGTGAAGAAAATCTCCTGAAACTTCATAAGGAAAGACATATAAATATGCACAGATAGAATGTAACCATCTCAAGGCACGTACATTATTCTAGAAACAGGTATGTACTCTACGAGTTGCACTTTTTTTTTTTTTTTTAGCTTTTTTTAGGTTTTGGGAATTTTTTTACATTTTTGTACAATGAAAGGAGACGAATTGCCAGCCAGGGCTTCTGTTTCATTACAGTGCTATATCATGTGTTTTGATTACACTATAAGCCTAATTTACATGCCACTAGTCAACAAATGCAGCAAATGCTAATGGCTTTTTGACCTTTGGCTTTGCATTGACGGGAGCTGCTCCCATCTAGAACAAATCTGCTATCTTGCAGAACTTGGGAATTCTTCAAAAGTAATATTTCAGCCTCTTCTTCCCTCCTCAACTGAGCTGTGGAACCAGAAACAAGCTCCACTCATTGATGCTCTTCTACGCAGTAAGCCGGCCTTGGGAGGGGTTCAAAAACACTTGATGAAGCTGAACCTGCAGTCCTACAAGAATTTTGGGTGCCTAGTGAGTTGGAGTTCTACAATATTTTCAGACAAACCAAGAAGAATGGCTAAGCATACTGGAGAATAGAGAGATAATAAGTCATCTCTGGATGTCAGTTTACCATGATTTAAATTCAGTAGTCCATTATTAAGAACCAAATTATTACAACACAATGTTAGACCAAAAGCTGAGGTTATGAAAACAAGAAATCTTTGCAGCATCATTAAAGAGTATAGTGTGGGGGTAGTGTAGAATAAAGACCTGAATACCAAAGCAGATGGAAACTCATAGCCACACAGCTTACTGCAAGCTTTGGTTCTATTTTGTGGTAAGCATTTTGAAACATAAATAAGATGGTGGAACCTAAGATGAAAAGGTGGACCTAGTCTCTTCCAAAATTTGAAAGTGGTTCAGATCTGGAGTTTCTGACCTCACGTAAATGTTCAACTATTACTGCACATTTAACAACAGAAGAAGATCTACAAAGCAACTTTTGAATCCGTTCCTAGCATGTAGCGCTGCTGCTGTGAATCTCACTAGTGGTTCCGTGGCAAAAGCCAGCATGGCTACATGGAATGCCATTAGTCTTTGGAAGCACTCTTCTAGTAGACCACAGCCAGCATGGCAACTCCAAATGCCAATCCAATTCCAAATGCCGCTGCTTGCCAGAAGCTGTAGCAAGGCTAAGCATGGGACCAGGTTTCCCTGGGAAATTCTGGAATCTCCATCCATGGAGATTTTCAAAATTCGAGTGGACATGACCCTGAATAATCTTGTCTACCTTTGAAAATAGCCCTTCCTTGAGCAGGAGGTTGGACCAGCTGATGTTCAAGTTTCCTTCCAACCTGAGTTATGCTATGATTCCTCGATGTTGCTAGGAGAAAAGGCTGTTATTCATCACTGCCCACTGAAACCACTAGTGCTCTCCTATTGCAACTACATAGCTGTAGCAGAGTATCTCGTCCTGTTTATAGAGATTGTTTTTCTGCTCTTAGGTATCTAACTCCTACATCTCCTGATTTTGCTATGGTATATTACTATGCTTTGGGCTTTTCATTTACATATATTGGTGGTTTACCCAGTATTCGCACATTCACATATGTAAAAATATATCTAGCAAAGCCTTTAGGTTATGACAGCAATAGTCTACAGTTTGCCACTATCTCAACACATATCTATTTGACTAATGCATTGTCTTGGAACCATCATAGCAAAGAGGATATTTCTGGAATTGCCTTGAAATAGGCTACCATGACTTGCTGATTGTCAATTAGGTTAATACTTGGACACATCCAAACAACTGGAGAAGCACTGGAAATCAACTAGGAATTACAAAACTCATAGATGATACAATGTATTCTAGAATCACATTAAATGGATTATATGTATATAGAAGCTTCTATTTGGAAATTGAGATGCTGACAAAAGTCTGAGGTTGATGAGTGATAATTATGTAAACATAAGCTTTCATAAATTACTGGTTTATTAGTTTTATTTTTTTTCACTTATTTTTATAATATTGATTTGAGGAAGAATACTTGCTAGAGTGAGTGTGATTTTATTCTTGTTCTCATTCTTTCACTGATGAAGATAATAACATCTTTTCAATTCATTAGTACTTTTCCTCTGAGGATCTCAAAATACCGTATAAACCTTTCCTCACTTTTCAGAACTTCATAGTTACTTGCATGGTAACCAGCTGTTTTTTTCATAAGACTGGGATATGACAATATGCAGTTGGTGTGAGGACATAGAGGATAGAGTTGTTAATAAATGCCCCACAATGCAATAAAATGTAATGCAGAATTTGTATGCAACAATTTAATATGGTTAGGTTATAGTTTCCAATTTTTGCCCAGCAGTTGACAAATTAATTTGAAGCTAACAAAGCCCTTCACACTACATCCCACTTTTTATATTTAGGAAGATACACTGGTTTCTTAACTGGTACATATAGCATTGCTTCCATGGAAATTCTGTACTGTATTATTCCCAATAGTGAAGTTTGGAATACATATAGTGTATCTCAGGCACACAAAAAATGAAAATATGAGCTGCTAGGTTTGGTTTCACTAAAGTCTGAGCTCCCTTCCCCCATTCACAAGCTTGATGTTTTAACTTCATCTCTCATGCTATGGGGAATGAATTACAGAAGCAATCTATCCTAATTTGTTAACTTATTCAAATAACAGTTATTATACTTAACTATGCTAAAGATTATCTTTTTGGTGGCAGATTGTTTATTTTTTGATGAGGCTAATTACTGATTTTCCAAAGGTAATTTACATTTATTACTAATACATCTTTTAAAATGTGACAGATAAATGTTGTTCCCATAAGTGTATTATGAAAAAAGTTACTATTTAAAAACACATTATTTAATTTGAAAGATAAATGGCAAACACCATTATTTTCCCTGTAGCACCTGTGCTGTAAGCTCATTTAAATGTGTAATTCCATGTGTAGCTGCAATACTTAGAGAAAAATAATCTATAGTATATGTGTACCTTAAAAGCATACTGAGAATTCAAAGTTGAAAAAGGCATGATTTCAAATGTAGGTTGATTTTTGTACTGTTTCAGTATTTACTTTGGCTGTACAGAAGAATAAAACTAGTAGTGAATAAATATTTTTGCCAAATATTGCAATGCTGTTATTTAGTAGTGTGCTACCAAAAAAAAAGAAATTAAAAAAAGACCATTGTGGGAAAATTATAACAATTATATAGGCAGGCTCAAAAATATCTCTGTCAGCACTGACTAGTCTCTTAGATGAGTCAACACGGAGATCTTCAACAGAGGTGCTCATAAAGCTATGCTGATTTTATTTCTCAATGAGGGGTCACCTTGAAAGAACTATCTTTCAGTACGTGAAATCAGGTGATCTTCTGCTGCCACTGTGACCCATGACTCACCAGTGGGATGGGAATTTTTAGTTACATATTCAATATGCATAGATATCAATACATTAAGGAGGTTTATGTGTTCTGTCCAAAGTCTTTTCTATAGGACACCTTAGAATTCTCTATGTAATCTGTTAGTTCCTACAAGTAAGTCCAAAAGCTATTTCCTTCCTTCTGTAATTTAAGTTTTAACTTATTTTAGGGAAAATATCATTTACTTGGACTAAGAAAACTAAATTGATTTTATCTGACAGTGCTACAATGTTAGCTAGAATATCCTGCCACTTACCATTACCAGGAGAAACCCAGGACTAGTGCTCAGAAAGCCTGACTGTTATTTCCTGCTCAGCAATAGATTTTTTTTTTATGACTTATTCCTTCCTTGTCTGAATTTCTTCAGCAAAAAAAGAATAAGAGTATTGATCCATGGGACCTATGAAGCATGATTTACTTATTTAAAAATATTTTGAGATCCACAGATAAAAGATGGTACATAAATGCAAAAGACTGTTAATTATTTACTGCAGGAGAAAAATAATATGCAAGTTTACACAATAGTTATATGTAATAATTTACTTTTAGAGACTGGAACTACCAGAATAATCTAAATCTTTGCTTATCCTTTTTTTCCTGGAAGTTTTTATAGGAAAGTAAATACTATGAAGTTTCTTTATAGAGTTTAAACAGTCTGACTTTTTTAGCTCCTTACAGTAGATGACTTTAAAAAAATCTAAAAAAACAGATAGTCTTGTATTGTCTGTGAATTACATAATTTTTGAAAAACTTGTCATAATCCATCAGTGAGACTTTTCTTAGTCTAGATATGTGCAACTCATGCCAGAGTTGTGGATACCTTTTGATACAATCTTCCTCTTTATTCAGATCAGTTCTTCATTAGTATCTAAACAAACTGTTGAGCTTTTACTATTTTCAAGTAAGCGTATTTCTCATCTAAATGGGGAGGGTGGTGGTCAGTTGCAGCAAAGAAGATCAAAGAAGAAGGTCACTGGATAGATCCAGATATTCCTGCTTAACTTGGAAGGCACATAATGCATGTCTGGAGTGCCTCCTAGGAAATGCCTGTGAGATGTGCTTTGCACTAATCTTTGAGCTGTATTCTGACAGTTATTTCTTCATAATCCTCATCATAAGCCTGTGCTCTTTGCTGAGTAGTTTAACCCTATATTCTGAGCTGGATAATTCTATAGTATGCAAATTTGGCTCATCACTGGTACTAGAAGTGTCTAAATAGTTATTTGCAATTTAAAAATGCAGTTCCATTCACGAGTACTTATGTGACAATCCTTTCCTCTTCATTAAAATTTTATTATATATGTTTGCACAAATATTAAAATAATTGATCGGTAGATCTTTTTGTTGCTTAACTTTTGAAAATTTCTGTGTTTTCATTGATTGGTGCACTTCTGAGTGTGCTGAAGGTAAGTTTACAGGTAAGGATGAGAACAGGATCCAGGGAAAAAGTCAAGTGTGATGAATACCCTTGTTTCTTTAGAAACAAAGTCTTTATGAAAATCAATGAGTTTTCTACATCAGTTCATTTTTTACACCAACTTGTACCTCAGGCTGTTAAAAGTCATTGTTTGCCTACTGTATGCTTCTGCATTAAAGGCTCTGGCATATGACCATTTAATGACTATCTATGATTGTTCTGGAAGACCTATGTTTTGCAAATAAAACTTCATTTTCTGTAACCTACTATTACTTTTTTGTTTCCTTTTAGAAACTGGGCTGCAATTCAGGTGCAGGTTCATCCTGTAAACCCTGGGATGACCTTCAATTCCATTGTATCACTGCCTTTCATTACACTGACTCCCAAGATAAATTTCCTTTCCAAATGTGATTTGTCCATGTTGGCTTTGTGATCAGGCTGCATATGCTAGTCCAATGTCAGTGATCATTTTGCATTGTAGCAAAGCCGTTTGCTTTCATATGGATTCCTCTCCCAAGCTACCTCTAATAACCTCCCCTTCCTAAATTGGATGCTCCTCTACTACTTATCACTGATTCTGTTCTTTGAAGTTCTGCAGAATTCATGATCAGTCTGGTACATCTTTTCAGAATTGTATCTGTCAGTGCTCTTCTATTTTATGTATCGAATTTAATATTTATCTGTATAATGCATAAGTTTATTGAAACTATTTTACTTCTTAAGTGACAGTTTTGTTGGATTGCAGCAAAAAGAAGTCATTAGTCCTCCTGACTGAATAGGAATTAAGCAATTAAAATAAATGGCATTTTATTTATTTAATTTAAAAATTTAATCTATGCAACACTTCAAGAAACAACTACATGGTGTTGTATATTAGAAACTGTTGACATTCTACTGAATCAAGTACAATATTTTGGGTTTTTATGCTTCTTGAGGTGGTATTGAGAAAAAAATGTTTTTAAAAAATGTGTGCCTTGCTGTATTTCTTATACCATTTATTAAAAAGCTGCTTTCACAGTAAAATTAGGTTGGGTTGAAAGGAGGAAATAGCAAGGTTAAGATGTGTGAATAATTTCTGTATATATGTATAACCAACTGCAAACATTGGTGTATAATGACAGTATAAAATGCTTTCATGTTTGTGATGTCCAGTGATGTGGAAATTATAAGCCTTAAAAACCATTAGATTGCATGGTAATTAGAATTGGCATAATAAACAGAGTTTATTGGGGAAAAAAACCAGAACTGGTGATCTGTTTTACCTGCGTTCCAAGAACAGAATGCTTTGTCAAAATTAAGAAGAACATGATTTTCTTTTCAAATATTTCCTAGAAATATGCAACTCCATAACTGGTGAAGATTTGTATTACTTGGCTCAGAGGTAAAGAGCTTTGTCATTAAAGATTCTGCAGGTCTTTTGGGCCTAACAAGGAGACACAAACATTTAGTAATATATATAGTATTTTATAGTGGATCTTTTCTTTGTTTATCAGTAACAGTTTATTGTCCAATTCATAAAATTTCATTTATTTATATATTTATATTGAATAAGCTTTTCACTGTAACAATTAGCTGTTTCCATGGCTTAGACTGTACCTTTTAAGTGTTTTTATCTTGTGCTAAAACTACATTGTATGGCCAAAAAAAGCCAGCCAGCATTCATCTCCTAAAAACACTATTAGGAAGGAATGTCAGGAGATATAAAAGACAAACAATGCCCTCTGATGCCATCTTTAATCATTCCTTTTCCAAGTATATAAATGCTTTTACAAAAAGTTTCAACATTCCTTTAAAAAATGTGCATCAGTTTGACAAACTTAGCTGTAAGCTTAGATGAACTACACTGACTGGATTATAAATTCATACAACACTGAAGGAACAGGTATTTAAAAACCCTCATGTTTTCCAAATTATTAACAGCTTCCTATTACTGCAAGAGGCAAATTATTTATCTCTCAATTTAAATTTCCACTCTGTAGCCCTAGGCAGCCTATGATGTGTGTACAGCAGCAGTAACTATTCTTATCTTAAAGTGTAAATAAGAGAAATATTTATTATGGGAGCCTTTTGAATCTGTAGAGATTTCTGCACTTGTATATCTTGTATCATGTACAAGTCTAACAGGTTAACCTATAATTACCTAATGTGTAACTATATAGCTAAAGATCACTTTAATATATTTTAAATATTTTTAAGATATATATAAAGTGATTCAGAATATAAGCCCTAATTTTAGGAAAATATTAGCAGTGACAATTATGTTCATTTATGAGTTATCTTAACCATGATTTTTAAATGGTCTTGACAGGGGAATTGGGTTAAGAATTATTCTTCTTTTCTCCCTAGAATTTTCTGGTTTATGCTGTATTTTTTTAACTTACTTTGTCTATAGTCATACCTTAAACTGTGATGACAGGCAAACTAATAAGTCAGAGGCTTTTCAGATCTGTCACCTCACCTGCAGAACTGCAGATAACTCCATCAATTACTTCTACTATTCTATCAGGCCATTTGCCACAAATTCACTTTTTTCCTGGGGGGAAACAGTAGTACCTTTCAAATCAAAAAACTCACATATTCATCATACAATATCTGGAATATTATATGGTTGCAACTCAAATTTCTGCGGTTCCTTTCTGAGGGATTGGAACATTTTAATTTATCTAATAATCCCACAACTATATTATTTGGTCTCATGAGATAAAGTCATCATTTTTATGACTGTGATGCAAGACCCATCATTATCAACAATCCCTTTTTGGCACAACTACAAGATTTACCCATTTTTTTAAGTTTTAGTCTCAGAATTGACTTTATTGTCAATAAAAATTGATTTCTAAAGGAAAACTCTGATATATATTCTATAGAATTGGTCCATGTAAATCATGCATATTGCCAAATTGTGCTAGAACTTTTTGCAAGTGCTAGAGCTAACTTCCTAAAGGAAAGTATTGGTATAGTATAAAATTAATGTTGATATACCAATAGTACCTCTAAGATCAGCCTATACAGAGAGTCCTGTACAGAACCCATTCCCTGATGGTGAAATTCTCTTGTGGTGTAGAAGAATGCTGCAAGCTTTCTGCGGAATTTATCCCCTCCTAAAGTTCCATAGACTGCTTTTTCTTCCATACACTCCCTGGCTCATGCTTGAACATCTGCAGTGTGTGAGGAGGCCATTTGACAGCAATGGCCCTGACACATGGATCTCCTTTTCCTGCCTGCTTCACATTCCTTCCTCAGAGAGCCAGACCTCTCCAGCTCTAGGCAAAGGGAGTGCACACTAACAGTGGTGCAAAAAGACATGCCTGGGACTACAATTTAAAATGGTTTTTTTTGTAATCACAGTAGTTTTAAATATGGATAACCTTGTAAGCCATGTCCCTGGACTTTCTCAGTTAATGATTTGTCTTTTTCCCAAGGTAGGTGAAAGATTTTTTTTATGGAACAGTGCCTCTGCACCATTGTTATGGTAAGAAAGTTAGATGATATCTCTATGTCTTTACAGCTTGTGCTGTTCATTGTATCCATGTGTACACATCAGCATACAAACACATACAAATATATATGATGTATATAATATATATAAAAATATATTCATAATAATGTATATCATATATATAATTCATATATATATGAAATTGTTCCTCTTTGGTTTGCAATAAACTCAAATGCAGAGTCGCTGTCAGTTAGATAGCATCTTGACCTGCCTTGGTGACAGGATACACAGATGACATAGTGTTCTATGTCACATATTTTAGTTTCATTCCAATTCCCTTGTGTTAAGGAAAACAAGGGGGTTTTTTTGGGAGGGTTTTTGTAGGGATTTTTTGTTGGTTTTTTTGTCTTGAAGACATCAGGAACAATGTTGTAAATTTTCCTGTGCTGCAGTGCACAGTAAAGGGGTTATTAATGTTTAGGCCAGACAAAACTAATACTTGGCTCAAGACGATTAACGGGGACTGTCAAGTTCTTAGCCAAGTCAATCTCCTTCACTGACAAGTTTCTACAAACTCAATCCTAATAATAGCATCCCTTTGAGAGAGATTTTGGCCAAAAAATGACATCTGATCTATTGCCTTCAGTGCTGTGTGTCTGATTTTTCAGACTCGCCCTGTCTTTCATGCCTTTTCTACCAACCTGAAATGCTTACATTTCTCATATGGTTACTGTTTGCTCTGTAAATACATGTTCATCCCTGGTATTAGAAGTGTCCTTAAGGACTGTACCATAAGTGAACTTGTCATCACTTAGGTCTCTGCACTGGAGGAATTCTAAGTGCTTCAGTGCTTAAAAAATAGAATTTCCTTTGTAATAGCGAGTATTATTACTTTATTTTTGGTGAGTTGGGAAATAAGCTAAGTTAAAAGTGAAGTTAAAATTGTATAAATCAGTAATTTTAAAGTACAAATACTACTGTGATACTGTAGTTATTGTCAAACTAATTCTTAAAACTTACAAGAATTACAGAATTATATCATGCTTAAAATAAATAGTATGAAAAGAACAGTTAGAGAAGTAAATATTTTTACTCCTGCTTTATGTTGAGCCCATCTATCTTGGGACATTCTGGGAGTGGAAGGGAAAATAATCTTTAAAACACGTGGAATATTTTAAAGATTTTTCTCTTTCTTGCAATTAGTGTGAGGATGTTTTAAATGCAGCAATGATCCAGTTGTAGCATTTTCCAAGCCTTATGAGAATGACAGGGAAAGGAAAACATATTTGACAAGATTTCAAGTAATCATGGAAAAACAGAAACCATTCTTGATGAACTTCATTTACAAAATTAAAAAAAAATCAGACTCTGGAAGAACTGATAATGAATATCAAACATATACTCCAAATCTTTTCCTTTTTTTCAGGAAGAGATATATGCTACTGGAAATAACGAGCCCTTAGACAAGGTGGTATGGCAATTTCTCATACAGGCTATGGTGCATATATACCTGAATTTCTGCTCTGTAGCTTTTGAATCAAAAGTCTGAACCCCGAATTCACTTTAGCGGGCATGGGTTCTATTGTTTCTTCATAAGGAAGAGGACCAAACTTGATCTGAGAAACATCTGCCTCTAACAAGCTTGAAAAAGAAGTTGTGGCAAGCAGATTTTAAATGATATACAATGACAGACAAAAAAAATTATAAACGGAAAAGAAAACAAAAAAGCAATCTTTCTGTAAATCCTAGTAGTCCTCTGCCAGTAGTCTAATCAAGAACACTCCAAGTTATGTATGATTATTACAGTTCTATTAATTGGTCCTGACATGGTGATGTTAGACAAATCTATGCCTCTCTATAGTTTTTACTTTACTTACCTCAAAGTAGGGCTTTTCAAAGTGCTGAAAGGATTATGGAAATGTCTTTTCAATGGTTAAAATGGTTGCATGAATCAAAAAAACAACACAACCCCATAGTTCTGTTGGGATGATGAGTATCTGTGCTGGCTCAGCTGATCAGTGATTCTTTTGCCCATATTTTGTAGAGGCAAAGCCTTTAAAAAGTTTTCATGCATGTAGAGCTCAATTTTCCACTATTATTATGACTGCTAAAGAAAGCTTTCTTTGTAAGGAGCTTGCTTTAAATGCGAACATAAACGTCTCTCAAACCTGTTGCTGTTCATTTTACATATTCCTGCGTCTTATCCTCTGGTCTTCGAAGTTGAACAATTTGCTCATACTTATTCTTCTTGCACAACTCAGCAACTAAATGAAAGGTTTGTAACTTATGTTTGTAATAAGCAATTTACAGGTAACACTTTGAAAGGTGGGTAAGTGGCAGCAAAGCAGTAGGGGCTTGGAGTGAAGAGAAGATGGATGGAAGGAGGAATTCTAAGTGCTTCAGTGCTTTAAAAATGGAATTTCCTTTACAATAGCAAGTAGTATTACTTTATTTCTGGTGGGTGGGAGAATAAGCTAAATTAAAAGTGAAGTTAAAATTGTATAAAGCAGTAATTCTAGAATACAGATATTACTGGAGATATGTGATGCTGAAGCTGTGCCAACTAGGCTGGAGGGAGGATTCAGATCTGCAAATGTCATGCTGGCTGATAACTGAGAAAGAAGAGAGAAGTGAAGGAGGAGGTGGAACTTCAAGGATGGTTGATGGGAAGTAGCTTTGGTTAAAATATTTGTAGAATGATAGGAGCATACACTGTATTGAAACATTTGTCTCTGTTGCTAGACTTGTTAATGGAAACTGTAAAGTGATGCTATTCATGAATACTCATTTTTCTGAATCTGCTGTTCAGTTATGCCAAGCATATCAATCAGGTGTACCGATATCAGTTAATTAACATTTGATTGCATTAAACACAGGGTGTTGAAGAGGAGGTTCCTGGGAGGGGGAGGGGTATCTATGTGTGATTACTTTGGAAGGGGAGGGATGTGTTCCTAATAATTATTGTCAATTGTGAGAAAAGTCAAATTTTAATCTGTGTGTACATATTTCTGTACCACTCACCAATTTTATGGCCACAGTAAGAGGGGAAGACAAAGGCAGCCACTATATCAGCCCTTAGTCCTCAGCTATGTACTGCACATTGGATTTTCACAGGTAGAGCAGCATCCAGAAATATAAAGGTCACCTGTGTAGAAGTAAGGTATATGAGAGAGGAGAGGGGAGGGGAGGGGACGAGAGGAGAGGAGGAGGAGAAGGAAAGTTGAGTTGTACCTGTAGTATATATAACTATTTGATTGTATTTTGTAATTTATTAGACATGGTAATATAAAAAACAATGAATGATTTTGTTAAGACAAATCTGTCTGTCTTCTCCCCAGCACATAATAACAAGTCATTCATGGAAATGGACTGGTAGTGAATTCAGACACAATGGAAGGAGATACTGTACTCCTTCGCATGATATACAATTAATCTGTGGAATTTCATTTCTACAAGAAATTATTGAGTCAAATAGTTTACTGGGATTGTAAAGAAGCCTAAATATAGAATAGGCAGCTGTGCTAAGAGAAGAGGTTAGTCCAAATGAATGACAGTGGAGAGCAAACTTTATTCTCCATGATGAAATATGTTGCCTGATGAAAGAACGAAGAAATTTCCCAAACTCAATGCAGTAATGGCTAAAGCAAAATGGAAGATTTCTGCCTTTCTCTGAGGCAATAAAAAATGAGCTACCTACAGACACAAGACACATAAAAAGCATAGAAAATGTCTGTATATCTTTTCTTTACTCTTTATTCAACTGTTGAGAATGAAGATGTGGTGCAGAACAAGATTATTTCAATTACTTTACAAACTATTGTGTTGCAGCATTAAAAAATATCTCACATATGATTTTATGGATAACTGGCTTTCTATATGCCATATGTAACATACAAATAGTTAACTAGAAGGAGTTAACTGTGATAAATTATATTTCAGTAAAGAAAATGCTCATATTTCAAGCCAGTTCGGTAACAATACTCAGAAGACTAACCCTTCTTTAATCATGTACTTTTATGAAGGAATGCTCATAAGCACATCAGTGCAACTCAATTCTTTCCATGAGGACTGACATCTTAAACTGCTCTACACAATGAATGACCTTGTCAAACAAAGTGCGAAATGGGAAACCTGTTTTCAAATGCATCTGATATCATGACATTTACAACAACATGTTTGAGGTGATAAACTGACAATAATAATTATATTTGTCCTAGACTTCCATTGTACTTTAAAAGTTTTATGCAATATCACACCCTTTTTTTATCCATTCAAGACAATTCTAGACCAGGACTTTTACTTCACGAGTCTTTAAAACAAGACAGGAGAGGAACCACATTTTGCATACAACTGGAATTCTTAATTTTAACATTTTCTTAAAAAACCTCTATGGAAGTTCAATTGTGGGCCAACTTATATATCCTCACACAAAGATTCAGCTGGTTCTTTTAGAATATGATATACATTAAAATTACTTCCTTGTGGCTTTTTAATGGTGATCAATAATATTTGTCTTTTCTGATCCTTACATGACAGTAGACACACTAATGAAATATCTCTCAATGTATGTCTTAAGCTTAGTAAGATTAAAAACATATGATAAAAGTTTATGTTAATGTTGGAAATCTACATTCTAATAATTATTTTTTATCATATACTCATGAACTTTGTGGAAAGATAAATAAGAAAGATATTTCAGGAACAATACCAGATACCAGAACAATGTTCTGGTTTGCCCTGTCTCACCTTCTACAACTGACATCTGTGAACATGGGCTGAGATTTCATCAAAACAGATCTGCAGCTAAATCCTGGCATCTGTGAACAGGAGCTGAGATTTCATCCAGCTCTTCTGTAAAGAACATTTGACATGACATTTTTAGAGGTATTAGAATTGGAGTTATTTAGTATCTGCAACAAACATATAGAGATCTGGTGCTGTGGAAAAATGGACGTTCAGGGAAAAGTTTGACTTTCAACACTGAATATGTGTTGAGCTGGAAAACAAAGGCCTAAGAACGTGAGATAAACTTCCAAGACACTCTGGTGAATGGCAACTGACAGTCTTTAATAAGAAGGAATGAAATGACAGATCAGGTGCTTGGAAAGTAGAATTTGGTACTCATGGAGAAGAGTGGATTTGGTGAGGCTTCTGCAAAACCAAGAAAAACATTTCTCAAGGTAGGTGAGGACTATTAACAGAATTATTGCAATGTCTAGAGTTATATACTTGAATCTAACAACTACATGGTAAATATGTAATCTTTACAATATTATTCACTGAAACATCAGTTTGGATAAAAACGTCCTTTGTCTTATACTTCATTACCAATGAAGAGCACACCAAATGTTCAAAAGAGCATCTCTTTTGAGTCATTTTCCCCAGTCCCTTTTCTTTTGTGACTATATTGTTATTTTTGCCTTGCACTAAAGGTAACAATAGAGTAGGTTTTGGAAAAATATCTGTTTGTTATTAAAATGAAAAATCAAACAGGAACCCTCCAACACTTCCTCTGTACTCGTACTTTCAAATAAAACATGATGCTTCTTATCAGCCAAATTTTAAAAAGAAGAAAAACTACTAAACTACTACAGTTCTTCCATTTATGCCCATTCACATTTAAAAATAGGTCTGAAGTCCTTAAATGTAATGTCATTGTGACAATGTTAGTGAACAGAAGTCAAGCTGTTCCTGTACAAGGATACATAAATAGTGGTTCTGAAAAACGAGCTCTTGCAGTTTCATTTACTAGTGATGCCTACACCATAAAGCAGGCTACAGACTCTTATTGCCTGGTTGGCTTATCAGGAAATTCTGTTCTCAGCACAGAGAACATGCTTGGAATAAAAGGGGTAAAAGATTCCTGAGTATTTCTTCCTCTGCAGCATTGGAAAGTGGAAGCTGGATAGTGAGGTCTTTTATGCACTAGGGCAAAGCAGCATATAAATAAATAAGTGGATATAAGGTAAAAGTATGGGAAACTGAATGATACTAGGATATGGTTGCTTTAAAAGGGTGTACTGTTATGATGTAAATCAGTGCCACAGTGGCCTCATAAATAGCCAGTCTTTATGCAAGATAATTTTCCATTACATAGATGGAAACCAGAAGCAACTAATCTGAACTAATTAAAGTGCTAATAAAGTGGGATGAATCTATCTAAAGAATGAGGGCTAGCACCGGTTTGAAATGTGGCAAATGATTGAAATGACTAACCTTTTTTTAGTCAAAATCTCTAAAAACATTCACATACCAGATGTTTTAAAAAGGCGTTTTAAATATGATAAATTAGCTATGGTGCAAATACCAGTTGTTCTGCATATGAGTATGGAGTTCTATGACAAACAACACAAGTAAAAGGAAATACAAATGCCTGTGTTCTAAAGAAATTCTACCAGTTAAATAATACTATAGCTGTATTTTTTAAATTGTATTGCAATTTGTGATTATTTCTGCAAACACTAGATTTTGTGGAACTTAGATCCTTTTCACAGTTAAGGTGAAAGGTGCCATAACACATGACATATTGTCCTTTAGCACTGGCTAATGACAAGAGACACAGCTTATTCATAGTATAGCATGTGTCCTAGAATATAAACATGACAAAACTTAAACAATTACAGGAAAAGATCTTAAAGTGGGTCATTTGGATAATTCCCATAGATTAGCTGATAGACTGGTGCCTGGATTTAAATTCCTGGCCACTCGTGTGCGACTAAGCTTTTAATATTTTATTTAAGACAAAAATGGAATAGTTATTGCACTATTAACTTGTTTTACAATCTATGAGTTGAGTATTTACATAGACAATTCTGAAAAGATTAGTTTTTACTAGTGTAAAAACAGAAGTTTTAATATTTTTATATACTTATTACTGTGTGAATTTCTAGTGCTTGTATATGACTTAGGGAAGCTGAATAATTTAGTGATTCCAAAAACTGTGCGCTTACTTTTCCTGTCCCAGCCATTACTTGCCTCTTTGTTCTCACCACAGGTAGACAAGCCCATACTTTTACAGAGGACAAAAAACTTTTACAACCCCCCCTTTTCAAAGACACAGAAAACTGACCATAAACATATTGAAGAAACTGTAAAGAAAACTGTGTCTCAAAAGGGGACTAGTCTGGGGGCTCCACAGCAATAGCAGAAGACTCTCTTTCCTTACACTGGAGCAACACTGAATTTTCTTAAAATCAGGTCCAGTAAGGCCAATATCCAAGTTCTGAGGCTGCCCAGAGGAAAAGGTTTGCCAGACTATAATCTTTGTGGAAAAGTTGTTCCTTGACCTTTTTTGCCACTGTATGTCTACGGCAGCACAGGGAGGTCAAAAGTGCACTAGTTGTTAGCACCAAAGATGAAGCTTAACCAGACACTGAGAGCAATGATTGTCAAACGGCTCCATTTGCAAGACAAGAAGTGTATCCTTAGCAGAGCAAGGGAGATGAAAGAGATTATTTTCCAGGGGTCACATTTGTTCTTCTTTTCTGACCTCTCTCAAGATTGCAAAAGAAGCGGTGAGAGTTTTCTATAGCAAAGAGGTGCAACAAAGAGAATGGACTGTGCTTTCCTCATCTCTTCTCTGCTAGTCTCCCAACCATGGTTCAGGCTCTGTTCTGCCTTTCTTTCTTTCTCTTTCATAAGAGCCAGTGAAAGCATAATAATGGAATAGAGAAATTAAAAGGACTGTTTCAAATGCCTACAATTTTATATTTTAAAGCCATTAGAACCTGGAACTGTGTATGGGCTATGGTTTGGAGTTCTCGTTTGCATCTTTAACAACTTCCTCAATTTCTGTCTTTAGTACCAGTATGGCAACAGCACCTAGGAGCTCTAGCCATGGGCCTGGAAATGAACAAGCTGTTTCTATTTTGCATTTCCAGCTACCCTCTGTTTTTTATTTACTATAGCTTGAAAGGAACTGATCTGATTTAATTTCTGGTTCCCATAAACAACTACATTCCTGGTGTCAGAACATTTCAAGGAACAAGCTGGTTGCAAAGCCACGCTTATTCCACCCGTTGGTTGGCAGGCCCCACTCCACCAGGATACAAATATGAAATCTTGCATGAAGAGAGACTCAGAGTTCTGAAGATATTGCAAGGATACTATGGCAATTTATAGAAGTATCTTATCTGATTTAAAACTACCTTTATTACTCTTAAAAGCAGGCAAAATGTATCCAAAAGCTATTCTAGTTCTAGAATGTTGGAATGTTAAAGTTTTGAACTTGAAATAAAAAATAGATTTTTGACTTATCCCTGAAGTCTTCATATAGTTTATCATATACTGATGATTTATTTGTCATTCAAAATTATATGCCTTTTTAATAATTAGTGTGTATGAAAATCACCACTTCTCAACTCTTTGATAAAACATCAGGATGGTGAATAAATCAAATGGTTATCATGAGGCACAGTGTGAAGTATTTACTGGGTTTTTTTAGTTCTCCACTGTGACCTAAAAATCAAGTTTAACCTAACTTTTAAAGATCAAGGAGGGGTGAAAGAGAAGTTCTCAGCAAAGGTAACTAGGAAATATGTTTCAAAGCAATTCACTGGAAATATGGGAAAAACTCCCTAGGTTACCACAAAAAAATAGCTATTGATTACATTTTTTAATACTTCCATCTTGACAGAATAGTTAATGATCCAGATGTCATTTCATAAATATCCCCATAGTAGGAAACTCAGATTATGGCCAAACACTTCAAATCTGTGCAAAACTATTTTTCTTTTTTTTAATGCAGGAAGTCAAGTAGGATATAGGGCAAAGAAAAGAGAAGAAATTGTGACAGAAATGGGCTATATTGTTTAGTTTCAAATGGGATTTCATGTACCTTTGCAAAGCTTTCTATCATAGGAATGGATTCTGTGATTATTTTTCTTATTACTTTAATTTATGCTTTGCTGTCAGTTATCAATGTTTGTTTAACAAGTGGAAAACGTTCTATTTCAACATTCCCTCAAGCTACATGGCTGAACTTGCTATCCATGGAGTGTCTCAGAGGATAAATTATTGAAACCTAAGCAGATTAATACCTCATGCTTATTCCCATGGCTAGCACAGAATTTTGCAGTTAGAATGAGTTTTAAGCCAAAATGTAAGTGATGGAAAATTTTACCTTCCTTATGAAGGAAACAGGTTCAAGTTGCCTCTTGAGTTTGGGAGGAGCCCTTAAGAATGCCTAAATGTGGGAGGGATGGGCTGGTCACCCCTGTGAGCCCACTGAGCAGCTTTTCAATAACTATAACTCAAGCAGGCAAGTTAGTTACAAGGAAAACTTAAGAATGGAGAAGATCTTTAAAGGTATTATTTCATCTTGTTCTTGAATATCTTCACATTAGGTAATGTTTTTAAGTGACTAAAGCATCATCTTCGATGGGACAAACCTGTCACTACTTTCTTCCATCTCTGAGCTGTTTCAAAACATTGTTTTTCTGATAGTTAAAAACTTTCCTCTGACTTATTTTATTTTATATTAACAAGAATCTTATCAACAAGATACCAATAACAGTTCTGATATATAAAATATTTTATAAAGAAGACACAACATCTTTCTGTCTAGTTTAATAAAAGATATTAAATGGCTGTTAAATATCCTCAGTCCTCTAGGTGCCACAACTCCTTGATTCTATTAATCCTTGCCCTCTCTAACAATTGTGCCCTACTTCCTCCTGTCAACAACTAATTGTCTCACTGCTTACAATTCATGCTAAAAGTTCTGAGGTTATGACATTCAATATCAAGGCTGAAAAAAGAGTCTCTTTTTCCCTTTTCTTAGATAGGTATTTTCTAAGAAGTTTTAGAATTTCACAGTACACCTCCCATATCTTAAAACCCCCTTAAAAATACTCTGTTGTTTCACTTTAACGGAGTGGGGGGGGTGTGGGGGAAATAACAAAAACTAATTCATTCTTACAAAGCCAAGATCTAAATAGACAAATGCCTCTGCGGTGCTGCTGTAGACAGTGTTGGTTTTCTCCACATCCACTGCAGCCCTAAAAGCAAGAAAGAACATTGTGTTCTAGTGCAAAATAGCTGAATGTAGGTCTCAAAATCTGAGGATCTCAATCCATATCTGGGTCTTTAATCAAGAGATCTGTTTTCCAAAAATTCTGATCACCCCTATTTAAAAGACAGCTTTCAAATTAGGCCATGTAGTTTTAATTTAGGCTCCTAAACTTGAAATACCTAATCTAGGTGCCCAAAGTCATTAAATCTGATCATTTGAATACTTTGTAAAACTGTCAGAAACCTTTTAAGTATCAAGGCCAATATAAAATATAGTTTTAACAGATAATATGGCTTGTGGCCCTGCCTTTCCTGTTCTCTCTCACTCTCTCTTTCTTTTTCTACACTTTTTAAATCAAAGACCAACCTTCATTGTAGCAATGGAGTGTTAAGCAAAACTCAACACGTAGCTCAACACTACCATAATACAAACTGACTGTTGTGATATGGACTGTATTTCCAGCAGTGAGTATAAAATACTGTACTTAGTACAATTTCTTTGTTCCTCTTCTCTTAAATCTTCTGTAAAGCACATTTTAAAGAGCAGGCATGACCTGGATTATTGAGCTCAGCATTTTATATAAACTCAGCAGAGCTGTGGAGAACACATACAAAAAATATGCTTTTGCCTTGATATATATCAGAAATAAACAAGAATATCATATAGTTTGACCTGAGCATTATGGATGTATATTATGGACCAGAGCCAGGATGTGTGTTAGGTTAATTACTTCAGAAATATTTGAGTGATGAATAGCAATGATTAATTTAATAGTAAAAAAAGTTACACAAAATGTATCAAACCTAATGAAGATCCTACTGCAATTATTTCCTCATACTTGCTAAATCTTTTAAGACCCAGATGCTTTTCCAATAATTAATTGCATAACTTAACACGCTTCTCTGATTTAACTTTTAATTATTTGCTTTGGAGAAAAAAAATACTCAAGCTGGTTTTGGTTTTTAAGTGCAACAAATAGGTTCTTTTTAATACAGAGATTACACCTTACATTATCTTTTAGTTATTCATTACTTTATAGAAAGTAATTCATTCCACAAAATTCAATATAACTGACCACTCTGCACCCAGGAGGGTTACTGTTGGAATGACTGGTCTGCAGGGGAATAGAAGTGAATATGTTGCCCAATTAATATAGACTTCATGCAAAGAATCAATGATCTGATTGGTATCTACTGTGATAACATACTTCTACAAAAGTAAGAGCATAATATGATACCAGGAGTGCAATTAATAAAGTCAGCTTGTTCTGAAATATAATAATAGTATATGATACCACACAAAATGTCCTGAATATGTATAAACAAACTCATTCATAATAACCATTTACATATGGCCTGTATTTACAGGAAGGACTAAGAAAACAGAAAGAATGTGCATTGTCTTCATTGGGACAGGTAACATTCAAAATTTCTGTCATCACTTGACATTGGGTGATGTTGATGCTATAGTTAAAAAATGCCTGGAGTTAACTTGAATGTTCAAGGTGGTTTTTTTTCAAATTCTCTAGGGTAAAGTTCAGCTTTAAAATCCAGGTGTAAAGGACTGAGGATTTAAACCCAGGTCTTTTGTACTACATCCCCATACAGTCCATTAAGTGTCTTAGCTGGTGCAGAGCTATTTTCACAGTCTTTGTCCTTGTGAATGTTTATTAATTCAACAGGTAGGAAAACAAGGATTTCCTTTCCAAATCCCTTGCAGTCTTGTGGCTGTAGCACTGGCTGAACAGTTGAAAATGAAGATTCAAGTCTCCTGCAGCAGAATTATTTAAATTTTCTCGGATATTTGAGGAGTGCTCTTGTCACAACAATATTGTAGATAGGATTTTTTTTTTCTGTTGAAGTAACCATGGTGGTAGTGGATCAAGGGTTGGACTTGATGATCTCAGAGGTCCCTTCCAACCCGGCTGATTCTATGATTCTAAGACCAGTCATCACAGTGGTTATTGAGTCTTTAGGGGAAAAAAATGGTTTTCCAACACATCATAAAGCATCTTCAGTTTAGCATGATAATGTATAAAACTGTCCCTCGTTTTGGGAAGACATTATTTGAAAGGTATTCATTCAGTTATGTGGCCAGGCTACTAGCTGGAAATATTACTAACTTTTTCTTCAAAATTCAAAATGCATTAGCTGTCATTGTGATTATTCTTTCACCATACCTTTACCAAAGTCAATACCTGCGCATTTTATCCAGATGAGATAAACTATTTTTCGTGGATAAGTAAAACATATAACAGTTTATTTTTCTAGTACAGTGGTGGGGACTTTTGGTTTGGTTTGGTTGTTTTGGTGTGTTAGTTTCTTTTTAATTAATTGCTTGTTCTTACAACACTAAGAGAATAGAATCTATCTTTCTGGAATATTCAAGAAGATTTTGTAAAAGGTTTTAAAATTCCTTTGAAATCCTTTTCATAGCACAAGTTCATGTGCAATGGTATGCTGTCACAATGTCCAAAAAAGCCACTGCAAATAGAATGCTCTTGCAGTTTAATGAAACAAGCAGAGTTTATAATCTGATTAAGAGATGGCCTGCCTATATATAAAAGCTTCTCATGGAATTTGTATATAAATTCCATATTTCCAGTACCAGAAGAATATTTACTTTGCTGCAGTTAGGCCTCTTTAACAGGAAGGGAAATAAAGCACAAAAATTGGCAGTGGGGAATGAATTCATGAGGAGTTGTACTGAATCTATATGAGGTGAGCAACTGACAGAACAGCTATAAACAACACTCAGTAATAAGAAGAGAGTTTTACATTAATGTTTCTTGGCCTGCTTTTGAGAAAGGCTATGTCAACAATCTTAATGGCAGATTTAGTCTCTGCCCCTGTAAATCACTCTGTCTGTAAATAATAATCTGTCTATGTGGATGTCTTCACTGGAATGGGACCACTAAGTGTTGTATTTTTGCTGGAAAGATTAGGAGACACTTCAAACTGTAAATCTGAATAAATTTGGATACCAATCAGGCAGTTCTAACACCAGCAAAACTCACTTGAAGGGAGGTTTGTCTGTGTAGAGAACAGGATTGACCCCTCACATAGTTATTTCCTCAGAGAAAATATTGGTGATGCATTTCTTCTGAATTTAACATTATTTGCTCAAGATAGTTTTCTCCTATTTGGCATTTCCACATGAATATAAACTCTTTGTGTTATTACATATGTCTGAAGTTCATTGACTTTAGGGTCTTCTTTCTGCCTTTAAATCTATGTCATGCAATACAGACAATGGCTTCTGATCTATCTTGACACTTTCCCAGATATTTTTTATCATACTATTAATTTATCATTAATGAGAATAACCCACAACAAAACAGCTGTGATACAAGTGTGCTAACAATACTTTAAATGCTCTTAGTGGGAATCTTCACAGATTCTGTATACCTGGTGTATTTATAAATGTCAGGTGTGGCTCTACTTCCTGTCTAATGTCTTACAAAAGTCAGTGAAACAAACCAAAAATACTGGTGTGTTCCTTGGCAGTCTCAATCAACAAAGCCCTTTTCTAGACTGAGAAAATTAAAGCCATGATAGAAAATATCTGATAACCCAGGTTAACAGCTACTGCATTTGAGAGTCTCATGTAGATAGACTCAGCAAATGGAACTAATACCATAGTAAAGAAGAGATCTGAACTCCAGCAATAATCTTTATTTCATAAATACATGAGGAATTTAAAATTAGTAGCATGTATTTTATTCCAGTGTAGGACAGATAGAGCAACCATTGCAGAGGTAGCTCCAATCTGAATAACAGCTTTGCTCTGAAAACAGGCAATCCAGTCAGTGAATCAGATAAGTAGTAATGGGTAAAATTGGGCAATTATTACTAATTCTGCTATGTAGATCAATAGAGAATTTCAGCTTCTAAATTACCTCTCAAAAATACTACTTTAGCATGAGAACAGAGGATTTGATTCATATCATGCTTTGAGAAACATAGGTAATGGGAAACCTGTAGAAGTTAGAAGGTTTTGAATGTTTAAAGTGCACACTGGCTTCCCTACACTGTGGCATATGCCTACAGGCATGCTCAAAACATGACTATTAAATGAAAAATTGACAGAAAACTTAAATTAGTGATTGCATGTACACCAAACTTTAATGCTTATCTTACTATATCAAAGAGGGTTCCTAGAGAAAAATTAAATGAAAGTAAATTAAAATATTCCTTTATGTATACAGGATGAAGAATAATTTCTCGGTAATTCCCTCCTTCATTAAGAGGTTTTTTACCTCTGCCAGAAGTGCCTGAAACAAATCCCTGCTTCCTTTCAAAGCTTCCCGAAAATCTTAGTTGGAGGCCCTGTGGTTTCAGAGAAGAAAAACTATTATTTTGTTCTCTGAGGGAAGGCCCAGGAAAGAACGCTTGAAATTTCCATCACCTTGCTGCAACACATGCAATCAATACCTATCATTCTCTCATAAGCTTTATTCAGTTTCATTGTGTTGTCTGTTCACTCTGTAATACCATTAGTTCTACAGTGCATTTTTTCCTTCATGTGGAAAAATAATTACATCATGCAAATATTGTTCTTCTTGTGTTAGGCACTTTATATTTCTTTTGGAATTTCAAGAGAAGGGGTGTGAACACCAGCAACAATTATCGAAAGTATTTCCTCATATTAACATTATTTAAATTAGTCAGTTTCAAAGGCTTTGAACAAGAAGTTAGACTAATCATATGAGCTGCCTATTTTTGCATAGCCTAGCAAATGCTACTTGCTGAAGAGTTTTGAGAGGAAAATAAACTGAACTTAAGAAAGCTAATACTGAGTCTGGTTTAAAATATATACGTTTGTTGATTCCTTTCTAGTTGTTGAAAGAATATCATGCTCTTAGCAACAAGAGATTAATAGTAGCTGCACAGCATTTTCTTTCCTGCAGTAAATTCTTAATAGATGGATATTATGGCAATTATGGCCCCAAAAAATTACTGGACCAGTGCTCTGAGTAGACATATAGCCTTATGTCAGCCTTTCTGGTACTTCCCAACTTTTTGAAATCTGAGCAAACAAGTTATGAGGAATGTCTTGGTCTACACAGGGTTGCAGGGGAATTCTGAAAAAAATCATGTAAATGAAGATTGTTCTTTGCCTGTTTCTCTCACAGCTCAGAGAAATCTTCATGCCCTCTGCACGTAGTAGCATCTTTCACGTAAATGAGAAAGTGAGGAAAGAAAGAGACATGGGGGAAAGTGTGGAGAAGACACACAAAGGTTACAACTGGTCAGAATTAATGTACATATAAGGACTTTACATTCTACACATCCTTTGGACTTCATTTCCTTTCATCTCAGAATTACTCCCTCAGATCCACAGGCATTTTATTACAGTCATCAGTACTACTTTCTCATGAAAACATCAACATTTCATACAATATTCTTGATAGGCAATTTAGAAATTGAGACATACCATTTCATGTCCCAAACAGGTTTCTAAACTGCAGTGCTAGACTAGTAGGCATTTCATCATACTATAGAGTAGAATCTAAATGGAATCTCAATTAAACCAATTTTACACCAAATCCATCAACTTTCACATTTCAAATAAAAGGAGAAATATATGACAAGGAAAAAAAAGAATTAAGTAAAAAAATAGCTAACATAGGAAACATAAAATGTGAGGCTGCAATAGCATAAATAATTTTCCATAATCACTGCCCTATGAAAGACTTTTCTTGACATCAAAAGACACCAAACCTGCATTTAGTAGTGCTTATATTACAATGAGAAATATTTCAGAGACATGATTTCATGGTTGCATCAGTTAAGGAGTTGTTTATGGACACAAATATGGGATTCATACCACAGATTTCTGTGCTCCCACTTACTTCCAGGTCAAAAATTAGCTGCCATATCTCTCTCAGTTGCTCTGCATATTCTTACAGAAGTTCTCCTACAACATTTGTAGCCTCACTTTGCTGCAGACCATTCATATTTAAGATCATTTATACCTCTGCTAGTATTTTCATTTGTATTCAAAGTAGATCACAATGGTTTCCACTTTCTGGGCTTTGCTTCACTTTTCAGGTGGTGTGAAAGCACACAACGTGCACCGCTCTCAGGTAAAACCATTTTAAAACTTATTCCCCAATGCTCTAATGTACAGGATCTCTAAAGCACAGCTCTGATGTAGAGCACCAGACTAAAGCAAGTTTGAAAGAATCCATTTCCCATGCTTCAGGGAGATATACATTAGAAAATGCATGGTATGGGTGCTGGGTCTTCAGCATCAGTTGTTTTCCTCTACAGGTCTAACTTAGACTGTGTTTACAAGATAGTGTGCAGCCAAGAGAAGCAGATTTGTAGAGGAAAACAATTCAAAACAGAGCAAAGAAACTTCTGATGTATATATTTTGGTAGTTGATTTGACTTTTACTGAAATAATGCCAGCCTCCCCACAGATTTGAGAGCTGATTCTCTGTGTCTAATGAGCTATAATTAAAAATAGCAAACACTTTCCTCTCCCTCCCCCAAAATACGCCTGTTGCTCATCTGAAAGCTTTCTCTTCTCAATTTAGTAATTATCCCTAGTGTGTTTCATGATTACTTTTTTCCTCAAAGGAGCAGTGCCAAAAGTTAGGAGGCTGTATCAGTCTCAGTGACAAGGTATTCACAGGCTGCTAAATCTGCTTTGTAATTTCTAAAGGACAGTTGTCTTTACCTGCCTGGCAGCCACACACATAAGACTCATGAGGTGAGATTAGTGTTGGAGCTCTGCCCGGAGGGATGAGAACTCAAGACCAGAATCCTGTTATTCCACACAGTATTGTGCGAACGTGAAAAAAAAAAAAAAAAGCTAGGACTTGTGTCCTGAGCAAGAGCATCTGCCGATGGTAGGGGAGTCAGCCAAACTGACTATCAGAAAATCTGACATTTTTTCTCACAGGCTGAAAGTTAAATTACTCGTAAAGAGCACTCACATCTAGAGGAACTGTGTTCTACAATAATTTGTTGACTAATGTTCCTTTCCCAAAGACTTATTATTTTAATGCATCATATATATTTTTTGTTTTCTACCTTCAAAGAAAGAAATAAGCTAACAATGCTAGGAGTACTAGTCTACTGCTTACAAAGAAGGTGCAAGAGTCCCTCCCTGCATGGGTTAAGTTTAGACACTGGTTTGTGCTCCATGATCCCAGAGCTCAAGTTCAGTCACTCCTGAGGCTGCCTATGCAGTTGTGACTGATGCTTTTAAGTGAGATTTTAATACTCAAAAAGCCTAGTAGAAACAGACTGCTTTCAATCTTCTGTGGTTTTTCCTTTTGTTTTTGTTTTGTTTGTTTGTTTTGGAGATCCACAATTAGTCTTTGCCACTTCAAGATTTTATGACTGAAAGTTATTCACTAAGGTTTCTTGAGTTTATTTCAGTTATTCCTTTAGCTAATATATCATGTCTGATTTCCTTATTTTTTTTTAAAGCATAAAGAATTTACTCCTAAAGTGTAGGTGTTTCCTAATGATATTAGTGGGAGATCTGTGTGTAAAATAAGAGAAGATTAAATTATTTTATTTAGGAAAAAAACCCTCAAACCCTGAAAGCAGGTATTTTTTTTTCCAACATAAAGCAAACATGGTGGAAAGATGTCCTGCCTTCTTCATCACTCAGGTAAAATTTTGCAATGGAAAGCCACCAAAGATACCTGAAACTGCAGGCTTAGTTCAGAGAAGAATCCTTTTTGAATCCTACAAACATTTAAGCTGAGGAATCTAGTGATCCAAGGATCTAATGAGTAAAACAAAAACAAAGACTTAAAGCTTGAAGTTGAGAAGAAGGTTATGATGCCAAAATGTCACTTTTATCAAAATATACTTGTTCACTTGCTACTGAAAAAAATAGAAAGCAGAGTATGAGGTTCAAGAGGCAGCCTTGTGGTTTCATGGTGAATGATGGAATAAGACTTTAACAAGAATCAACATGTTGCTGTGGAAATTGAAAATGGAAAGAACATCAAGAGGAAAAAAACAACCCAAAACTCAGCCAAGGTGAGAAGGTGGAAAGCATTTCAGCTGAGTGATGCAATAATAACAAATCATTAGCAAAAGAAAGTTGTCTCTGTAATACGAAGCGTAAAGTCAATTTAACAGACAAGGTTTCACCCTGTGTGCTCATCAAGAGTATTTTCAGATGTGTTACAACTCTTTTCCTGATCTGTCTTTACATGGAAACCAAGTTGCATGGGGGGCTGATTCCTGGCTTGATCTCACTTTGGCACTTTTAGAGGTGACCTACATACACAGTGAGACTTGTGAGATTGGTAGTATTCTTGAGGCTTCTAGGTATACCATGCACACTTATTTACTTTAGAAGAAGAAACGCTAAGTGTCTGTCATAAATGACAAAAAATATTAAAATGATGCCTTAAAACAGTGTAAGGTATAGTAAATAATTTGTTTAAAGCATGTAGAGGAAGAGGACATAAAAATTAAGGCAGGCAGACACAGTGAAATTTATATTGGAAAGACTGAAAAGAGAATACTTGAAATATGTGAGCACTTGCAAGTTGCTTGTTTAAGATGACTGACATTCTAACACTACCAAAAGACTTGAACTGTGAACTTGTACTACTTAAATATTCATGTATTTTAATTCCTGATAAAGTAAGACATCTAGGACTGGGAGAAAGAAAGGAAAGGGAAGGGAAGGGAAGGGAAGGGAAGGGAAGGGAAGGGAAGGGAAAAGGATATCAGCTTTCAAAAATGTTTTGAACTTTGGTAGTGGCTATTTTGTATGACATGGAGTGGAGGAATAGGGCCACTAAACATCCAGATGACTAAATAGTTGCACAAAATATGCACTGTTAGTTTAAAACTAGTAAAACTTAACTGCTGAACATGATTACTTTTTTTTTTCTGACAGAGCAACTGATGCCTTTATTTGGTAAGCTAAATCCATAAGAATCTGTCTGGATAAACATGAAGTGAAGTTTATAGCACTAACTATACTACATTTGGATTCTGAGAAAATATTAATCTATATTTACTTCTAGGTTTTACAAATTCAGATTAATTTGATTTGGAAGATAGTTATCAATTGATATGAAAACATGGATGACTGTATACAAAAGGTATTGATAAAAAGCATCACAGTCAATGGGAAAGAGAAACCTAGATTACCACAGAGATCTGTATTACACTAGGCCTTGTTTAACTTCATTCACAATCCCAGAAAGGCAGTAAACAGAGCTACTAATTTTCATAAATTATGTTTAATTGGGAGGAGCAGATATTACTTGTGAGGAAAGAGGAGTAATTGCAGAAGAAATCTAGAAAAATTAGATTTGTGAATAGCAAGTAATCAAATCAGATTCAATTACAAAAAAAAAAAAAAGGTAACACAATTAGTACAATATTCCTAAATGCCCTATATCTAAGAGAAAGACCTAAGCCAGGTCTTTGAGTAAGACAGTAAGTTATGGTAAGAGTGAGCTAAATATGAAGATGCTGTTGGATAGACTGCAAAAAAAGGAACATTGCAAATATGGCCTCTTTGTGCATGTCTACCGCATCAGGAAGCCAGGAGGCAATGTCCTTATAAAATAACCGATTCAAAGCTCACTAAAGCAAATGGAAGGACTCCAGCCTCGTCAATAGGCTTGGATCAGGCCCTAGGCATGTCTGTGTGAAGTCATTTGGAACATTTCATTCCCTTTTTAGGCACAGCCATTACCACAAAGACACTGAGAAACTGAAGGAAGGCCAGAAAACTCTACTACCACAAGCACAGAGACTGGAAAGACTGAATTCAGGGTGGAATGATTTAAATCAGCACACAGGAAGCTTGGATTTTTACCATTGAATATTGTCCTGTTGTGCATTTGTACTTTATTTTCCTTAAGGAAAAGTTTATTCTTTCCAGTAAACAAGCAGTAAAACATGTTGATAAATAGTTTTTGTAGATTGCTCAAATTTAAAGGGTTTTTTTACTATTTAATTGACAACAATTAAATATATTTTTATAAATATGGTTTTAATTTAAATCCAATTTTATTGAAGACAGAACGTAGGAGGACTGATTCTTTCTGCCTACTATGTCCAAGATTTTATAAATAATCCAATTCTTTCCCCCTAATTATTATTCATAGAAGAGGAAAAAAAGTTTTCCTGCTTTTTAAAACTGGTAATCAGTTTTACAGTTTTGAAAGAATTAGATAATGAACTGAACCTGTTAGAAAAATGGAAACGAAGAAAATATTTTCTCAGGGTTGTCACCAGAAAGTGGTTTAGCTTTCCAACAAACTCTAGGTTTAGGTACATGGCTACTGACTTTCTGCAAATTCAAAAGGCTTTCTGTCTACCTGTTGAACTTCCACAGCAGAGCTATACTATGCTTTGAAAGTTATAAATTACCTTCAATTAGAAAATCTCCAGGTTTTAAGAAGTTTTCCTCACATAGAATCGTACAATATGCTGAGTTGGAAGGGACCCATCAAGATCATTGAGTCTAACTCTTGGCCCTGCGCAGGATACCCAAGAGTCACACCATGTGCCTGAGAGTATTGTCCAAACGTTTCTTGAACTCTGTCAGGCTTGGTGCTGTGACCACTTCCCTGGGGAGCCTGTTCCAGTGCCCAGCCACACTCTGGCTGAAAAACTTTTTCCTGATGTCCAATCTAAACCTTCCCTGACTCAGTTTCAGGCCATTTCCTTGAGATCTGTCACTGGAAATGAGGGTGAAGAGATTGGTACCTGACTGGATTGTAGTCTTCCCCTTAGTCTCCTCTTCTCTAGGCTGAACAGACCAAGTGACCTTAGCCACTCCTCATATGGTTTCCCCTCTAGACCCTTCATCATTCTCATTGCCTTCCTTTGGACACTCTCTAACAGCTTAATATCTTCCTTGTATTGCAGTGCCCAAAACTGCACACAATATTCAAGGTGAGGCCGCACGAATGCAGAGCAGAGCAGGACAATCCCCTCCCTTGACCAGCTGGCGATGCTTTGTCTGATGACCGCCAGAACATGGTTGACTCTCCTAGCTGCCAGAGCACACTCATATAACTTATAAAAATGTTCTTATGAAAAAATATCTTGTATACTTTACTTCTCTGATTACCTTTCCCAGTTTTCATCCATTTGATTGATTTACTGTTTCTTCTTTTATTACTACTAAACTGTTAAGAGAGACAGGAGCAAGGAAGAGTTCTATGATTAGGAATCTACAATTTGCTGGAAGACATAATTACTCAACACTTAGGCAGTGTGCTACATAGCTGCTTATAGAAATGGATACTGAAATAGGCAAGGGGGGAAAGAAAAAATTTCACCATAATCTGTGCTTTCCACAGATGGCCAGCATCTAGGTACTAGAACTAAATCATAGAACCAGCACTTGGAGCTCGACGTTCTCTTCTCACCCCTGTTTCCTTCAGGGGGAGTATCTTGTATCCTGTTGCTGAATCTTGATGCTGTGGCCATGTTTAGGCCACTAGCAGAGAGGGAAGTTGTTATGCAGCTGTGCAGAAGCACACATGGACACACTATAGGCTTGAAAACAGATTTACCTACAGTGGTACATGCTGATAATACATATGGCGTATCCTGAAAAGGGAGGAGAATTACCAGGACAACTGTTCTTCAAAGAAGTAAGCACTGTAACACTTTTAACCAAATATTTTTACCAAACAAACGCACAGAAAGATTTGAACAATTTCAGGCATTCAGGCCATTGTTTGCAGGTACCTGTCCTGCTACACCATGCAACTAGTTTTATGCAGGAATTTTATCACAGGCTGCTCTCACTGGCTTCAAATGAACTTAAAGTTTTATAGTTTTGGGAAGCTGGTACAAGTAATTTTAAATTGCACATCAAAAACTAGCGAACGCTCAATACAGATTGGTGCAGAGCACTTTTTTTTTTATAGTCACACTTGTGAAAAACATGTTGGGCTAAAAATTTTGAATTTAGTCTGTTTTGAGAACTTGTTTAGAGAGCAAAGTTATGGCAAAGAGGATTAATATACATGAGAAAATGGATGAGGAGAAAAGAGTATCATTAACTCTAGACAGGCTTTTACTGACATAATCCCTGCTTATTTCCCAAAACTGAAAAAAAAAAGTGTTGGAAATATTTGAAAGGACTCAGAAAAGCAACTGTTTCTTACTCTTTATATATATAATTTAACTTGTCAAAATGCTCAGATCTGAGTACCTATATAGGATGTTTGTTGCTAATCATAAGGATCTATTTAGTCAAGCAGACAAGGAATAAAATGGAACCAGTGATGGAAAATTACAACTAGAAAATGCAAACTGGAAATAAGATGCATTTTTTGACAGTAAGACACTTACACATCATGGAGTGCTCTATTTTTGTCAAAATGAAGATGGAATCCTTGAACTTTTTCTTATTATTACAAGAATGAAGCAAGTAAAGACTTCCAACTCATATGGTTCTGTGGTCAAATGCTTGCTTAAGGTAGCCTTCATCTCACAACTTCAGCTACCTAAGACTTTGGGATGTCTATTTGATGTGTGATCACTATCCTTTAAAAGTAGATGTATTCAGCCTAGATTCAAGATGAGGTGTCTTTCTAAAACATATTTGCTAACTCAATTAAAATTTTATGGTCTCTGTTACACAGGAATTAGTCCAGTTAGGCAGAATAGCTCCTTCTTACCTTGTAATTTTATTATGAAAAAACTGAATGAAATAAAATTTTGTTATTTAAGTCCTCTTTATAGATTAAAGAAAAATTAAAACAGGGAATTGTTTAAAGTGCAGATACCGAGTGGAAAAAATAAATAAAATTGCTCCCTCAATACTTAATGCGAATAATGAGTCAGGAAGAGAAAAATTTATGGCATTGTTTACCCTTATGCTGCAGAAAAAAGATATTAAAAAAAGAAAAATCAAACCACTCAAGTGTATTCGCTGAAGAACTCCACAGCCTTTATATGTCTCTCCATGATACATCTCTCCATGGTATTGGTTGTGCAAATTAGCAGCAATGAAATAACAAAGAGAAGTCCAAGGCCAGTCAAAAAAGCCTTCAGGACCTTGATGTGATTAGTTGAAGGATCAGGAGCACAGGCAGTGATTTCCCTGATATACTTCCAGTAACAAGTAAAAATATTGATAGGAATAGGCAGGTCCATCAGATCAATATGTGGCTTCAAGGCTGGTGTAATCCAAAAAATTTTGGGTTTTTTGACCATGGAATGATCTACTCAACACCTGGTCTACTGACACCTGACAAAATGTGCCTTTCTCAGAAGGGAAAAAGCATTGGAGCACTGGAGCTAGCGAGACTTATGGACAGAGTTTTAAACTAGTTTGGAAGGGGGAAGGAAAATACCAGGCTTGCCTGTAATGAGCAATGGGAAGACTTGAAGAAAACGGCACTAGGGGATCCCTCAAGCTGCTTGAGGAGATGTTGGCTACAAAGTACCACAGCTGAAATGTTTCTAGACCAATGCATGCAGCATGAGGAATGAACAAGCGGAACTCAGTTCCAGACATTTGGCATCATCCAGACATTTGACATCATTGACATAAATGAAACCTGGTGGGAACACCTGTGACTGGAGTGCCATGTTGGACAGTTACAGACTCTTCAGGAGGGATAGGTAGGGCAGAAGAGGCTTGGGGTGGGGTGGCATCGTATGTAATGGAAGGGATAAAATGAATCAGCTCACAGTTGGCAACAGCAGCGTTGAGAGCCTCAGAGTAAGAACCAAAGAGCAAACTGCTATAGACCTCCCAGCCAAGATGATGATGCTGATGAATTATTCTTTGAGGAACAAAGGGACACTTCCAAATCAACTACCTTTGTCCTTATGGGGGACTTCAACTTGCCAGACATTAACTGGGAGCATCACACAATCCAGGCCTGAAAAACCTGGATGACAACTTTATGGAACAGATCCTAAAGGAACTGACTCAGAAAGATGCTCTCCTTGATCTACGGCTTGTCAACAGAGAGGATCTCTGAGCAAAGTGGAGACTGGGGGCCGTCTTGGCCACGGTGACCACAAGGTGATCAAGTTTAAAATCTTTGTTGACAAGTGGAAAAGCACCAGCAAAACCTCAACTCTGGACATGAGGAGAGCAGACTTCAGGCTGCCTGGGGAATTAGTAAGTAATGCCCTGGGAAAATGTTTTTTCAGGTGCTGGGGTTCATCAGTGCTGGAACATCACTTCCTAAGGGCACAGGAGCAGACAATTCCTAAATGTCAGAAATCAAGCAGGCAAAGCAGAAGGCTGACTTGGCTAAGCAGGGATCTTCTCTTGGAAATAAGGCAAAAAAATAAGGTGTATGCCCAGTGGAAGCAAGGTCAAGTGACATGGGAAAAATACAGAGATGCTGCTTGCCACTGTAGGGAGAAAATTTGTGCAGCCAAAGCTCAACTTGCGTTGAAGCTGGACAGAAATGTGGAGGAAAATACAAAGAGTTTTTTCAAATACGTTAATGGCAATAGTTAATATAGAAATATCATCAGCCCGTTACAGGATGATGTCCCAAACAGGGACAGAGACAAGACAGAGGTGTTTAATGCTTTCTTTGCCTCTGTCTTCATCACAGATGACAGACCAAGGGAGTCTCAGTGCCCTGAGCTGGAGGACCATGATTGCGAGAATGATCAACTCCCAGTTGACCCTGAAACTGTATGGGATCTGCTGCTCCAGCTGCATCTCTAAAAATCTATGGGGCCTGATAGAATATATCAGAGAATCCTCAAAGAATTAGCTGATGTCATCACAAAGCCTCTCTCAATAATTTTCAGTTGGTCTTGGGAATCTGGAAAGGTCCCAGCTGACTGGAAGCTGGCGAATGTTGTACTGATTTTCAAGAAGGGCAAGAAGGAGGACCCTGGAAACTACAGGCCTGTCAATCTCACTTCAGCATCCACTAAAATAATGGAAAAGATTATTCTGGGAAGTACTGAAACACACCTGGAGGACAGTGATCACAGCCAGCATGGCTTCATAAGGAAAAGTCCTGCTTGTCAAACCTCATTTCCTTCTACAACAGAGTGACCCACCTGGTTGATTTACGAAAGCCAGTAGATATAAGGAAAAAGAGGCTGGAGAGCAGTGCTGCGGAAAGGGACTTGGGGGTCTTGGTCGATGGCACTTGAATATGAGTGGCCCTGCAAGTCAGGAGGGCCAGCCATGTCCTGAGGTGCATCAGGCAAAGCATCGCCAGCCGGTCAAGGGAGGGGATTGTCCTGCTCTCTTCTGCACTGATGTGGCCTCACCTCGAATATTGTGTGCAGTTTTGGTCACCACAATATAAAAGAGACATTAGGCTGTTAATGAGCGATCAAAGGAAGGCTATGAGAATGGTGAAGGGCCTTGAGGGGAAGCCATATCAGGAATGGTTGAGGTCTGTTCAGCCTGGAGAAGAGGAGACTGAGGGGAGACTTCATTGCAGTCTACAACTTCCTTGTGAGGGGAAGCAGAAGGGCAAGTACCGATCTCTTCACTCTCATGGTCAGAGACAGGACTCAAAAAAACTGCATAAAGCTGAGTCAGGGGAGGTTTAGGTTGGATACCAAGAAAAAATTTTTCACCCAGAGTGTGGTTGAGTACTGGAACAGGCTCCCCAGGGAAGTGGTCATAGCACCAAGCCTGACAGAGTTCAAGCAGCTTTTGGACAATACGCTCAGGCACATAATGTGACTCTTGGGTATCCTGTGCAGGGCCAAGAGTTGGACTCAATGATCATGATGGGTCGCTTCCAATTCAGCATATTCAATGATAGTATGATTCAGGAGAGGACCAAAGAATTCACGTAATGATAGATCACCTTACAGCTACTGCTGCTCTGCCACCTGTTCTCAAGCAGTCGTGGCAGAACTCCTTTCAAAGTGATCCTCAGCACCATTTAAAAATCATCATAGGAAAGCTTTCTTCAGCATGGTCTGCATATGCAGGAGCTACTTACAAACTATAACAGTCTTGCTGGTATTTCGCTTGACAATAAAGAGAAACTTCCAATTTAGTCACAGGGCTTTTTTTCAGACATTGCTCTGGCTCTTCAAGCTCAAGATGCTAAATGTACCTTTTTGTCCCCATAATTAGCTTTTCATGACAGTGTGAAAATTACTCAAGAGCTGAGGACCTGAGTGAGGTTCTATGAACCAGTTTGCTGTCTCATGAACTCCAAGAGCGAGATTAAAAGCTTTGGGTTTATGGCCACTGTCTTTAGCAGTACTGGATGAAATTATATTGCACTAAGTCTTGGGCAGCCCTTTATTGCCAGGAGAAACATTGTACAAAGTGACAGAGAATAAGGAGATGGTCTTGTGATTTAAAGTTTATGTTGCTCTTGTTGAAAATATTACATTTAAGTGTTAGTAGTTGTATAAACAGCATTTTGGACTTTTGTCCAAAATGTTGGACTTTTGAGAAGCTGGCTTCATCTTGGCCTCCAGGATGTCTTGTCAGAAGAGCATGTAGCCACATAGGCTATAGTCTTGTCCAAAATTACTCAACATTTGGATCTTTGTGTTTCCAAGTATTAACAAGATTACAGGTCATAATCTGTAAAAGCTCCCCTGCCACTGCTCTGCTTGACTCCATTCCAGATGAAATCTTTTCAAATAAATCCTGGATCACGACGATACTGCTTTGTGTGTCTACAGCCAAAAAGAAGAGAGCAGAAGGGAGGGGAGGAAGGGAAAAAATTGTATGTATATATAAAGAGACATTTGCTTCAAGGGTGAAGACCTAAATTAATGAAGTTCTTCATTTATCATCTCTGGAATTTTAAAGTATTCATTCTTGTAAGAGAGGCTAATTACAACATTTAGGGTAAAGTAATTTATCTAGTGATCTATCTTCCATTTGAACCTTCTTAATTTCTTATACCCTTTTCTGTGGGTTCACAATGTGAACATACCTAGGCATGCATCTGTTAGTTATAGCAACTTAGAGCAATTACTTAATTAACTATGATATATGATTTTGTTTTACATTGGGGGTATTAGACCTATTGTCTTTTGGGATGAGAAAAGAAAGGCTAGATGCAGACAATACACATGAAAGGAATTAATTTAATTTGTTGCATTGCATTAGGCCTTTTTCTGTTTACTATTCAAGACAGCTAGGGATCCAACTACCTGTTTCTAAGTCCTTCATAAGATGAATTGTTGCTCAATTTCTTCCATTTATGGCAAGGACAACAACAAGTGCACAAGACAGGGAAGTCTACACTTGCAGTTCGGGATGCAACTCAAGTAAAATATATTTATAGACTTTTCTGTAGTATGACTCCCCACACTATATGACTGCTTCATACACATCCATTGCTATGAGAAGGTAAAATTTAATATCACTAGTCCCTTTACAAGAAGGGCAAATATCTACAGTCAAGAAAGATGGAGTAAATAGCTTCTTCATGATTACTAGAGAGTTCTGCAGAATGAATGTGATCTGAGAGCTCTTGATTTTAAGCACTGTCCTACAGCATCTAAAATCTAGACATTAACATTCAAAGAAATGGAAGATAAAAAAGAAAGCAACTGGCAGTTTTATCTGGACTCCTGTAGGTAAAAGCAAGGTTTTAATATTAAATCCACTACAATGTTTATGAATAATAGAGGTGTTGGTCTCATACTCAGAAATGATGTTTCTTCTTCTGATTTTTCTTCAGTGGCTTTTAAAAGCTTAAGTCTCTTTGGGAAACAAGACTCAAAAGCCTAAATCCCAAGTGACCTTCAAAAAACCTGCTCTATAGCAAGACAAAGAAAGACTGAGTTGCAACTAAAAAACCTTCCGGTTACTTGTTAAAGGTAATATAATGGCTTTGCTTAGATGTTATGCTCCCATGAAAAGAAGTCCAGAATTTGTGATCTAATCCAGCAATATCTCCACTATGATAGAGTTCCTAATCAAATGTGTCATCAGGAAGTACTTACCAGTAAGTCTAATAGTACACCAAGTATTTTATAGCATACCTTACCAGGGTCACAAACACCAGAACTGGATTTGGTTTCTTTGCTACCTCCAGGGTGTTAGAGATGTTAGCAAGGGATTTTAGCAAGGTTTGGGTTTTGTTGGTTTAATTTGGTTTTTTGGTTGGGTTTTTTTGGTTGGTTGCAGGTTTTATTTCCCATATGTCCTATGTTTTCAGGGAAAAAAGGCTTCATAGGAGCCATCATGCAGGGCAAGGAACAGATGTTTTCAAATTGGAGCTTAACTCTAGGTTTTCAGATTTAACAGATATTTTACTAATTCTGTTCATGGACAGTGGTATCTAGAAAATTATGAAAATTGTTGGTTCCAGCTACTGAATAGGACATAGTTATGCTGCATTAAATCCAAACTATCTTATATGTAGAATGAGGATCTTCAGTATCTTCCAGAAAACAAGTCCTGAGAGTCAGGATAACCAACTCTGGTAAGGCAGCAGAATTTAGAGAAAAACATTTACTGCTGGGATTGTATACCAGGATAAGCATTACTTTACATGATATTTCTGATACTCTTTCCTCAGGATCCATTTCTGACTACCCAACTGAATGGGTACCCAACTGTCCCAGAACAGCAAGCCTTATTCTTTAATGATAAAGGTGGTAGTAGTAGCAGTAGCACTACTAGTAGTTCACTCTTTAGTAGAAAAATGCATATTAATGCATATTAATGCTTTGTACTGAAATCAGTTCCTACACTATCTTATTGGCTGTTTTTCAGACTTAGTGTACTAAGAAAGTCTTGTATGTGAGATGCCATTACTCAGACTGCTAATGGGCTGATGTTTCTTCTATTGTCTGGTAAGGAATACTGCAGAGTTAATACATCAGACACTCGTCTGCCTGAGAGTGTCCCAAGAAAGTAATTGTAGTATACATAAAAGAGGGTACCTTAATATGTCATTAATATTCTAACGTGAGTTCTCTTTGAATGTGTCTAGCCAGAGGAAAAAAAGAAAAAATAAGATATTTGTCTGAGGTGGAAATCAGAATGACAATGACCATTGTTTCTAATAAATAGTCACCTGAGGAAACTCAAAAGAAAAACCACAGCAACTAGACAACCTGAAAGCCAGAGATTTGTAAAGAAGACTCCAGTTTTCTGAGCTGGCAGAAGCCAGCTGGAGGGCCACCCACAGGGGTCCAGATGCTTATCTTGTTAAACACTGACTGGTTTCACCTGACATAGTCTGTGAGCCTGTAAAGTAGTCACACTTTACAAGTGTCTTTCATGTACACTTCAAATTCTTTTTCTTTTGAGATATTCTTAACTAACAGCATTTCCCACTTTGGAAGGGAGGACTCTTTCAAAAGATGACAGAAACTCTGAAAAACACTGCAAAAATGAAAAAAGTAAATGCAGGTAAAAACAAAACCAGTTTGGCACAGCTCTAAAAGGCGATGTTAAATACAAAGAGCTTTATTTTCAGGTTTATTGAACAGTTTTATTATCTTACACAATTTTTCACTTTAGTATTGCTTAAGTGTAATTTTTTCCTGTAATATATATTTTCACAACAAATTACATGGCAGATTAAATACGTTTGAAAGTGTCCTTGCGTCCTTATCATTTGGATTTTGAACTGTCCATGTGGGTTGTACACATATCACATGGCTTGTTGCCAAGGCGTTCAGCTACAACACAAAATGTTTTCAAGTTCAAAGCTTGTATCATTTTTCACCTCATTCTTGTGTTTTACCCTCACTTCCATTAAATCGCTAGATGTTTCACTTGCATCGATATAATCCTTAATACTTGCTCGCTTTTAAAATGTGCAAGCCATAAATGAAAAAAAGAAAAAAAGGCTGATACATAAAGATGAAAAATGCAAGCTTTTTGCAGCTGCTATATTCAGCTATTTTTAAACAGTCGATGTATCCAGATCCAGAAAGTTCAATTAACTCATCCATAGATATATTATTGCTCTGTTAGAGACTTTACCTCCCACCCCAGAGCACATCTGCAGACCCTGTTGCTGGGAAGGTTTCACATGGGCCTGGGGCTTCAATGAGAAATCTCCAGTTGCAAGACCAGAGCCTTTGTGCTGCCAGTCAATGACAGAAAATATATATATTTTTTAAAATATAGGTCAATTTACCTGAGTATGCTCTACTTGTATATAGTATCAGTGGTCATCTTTCTTTTGTGTGTTTCCTCGTATTAAATTATTCCCTTTCTTAGTAAAGCTTTTTAAAAATAAATAAATATATAAATAAAACATGATAGAGCTGCTTTTCCCCTCTCAACAGTCAGGTTTTCTCTCTTGAGTGCTAACTGGGAAGGGGGAGTACAAATCTTGCTTTGAATTTCTTGATTGCATTTTCGTGCTTGTTGGAGAAGTTTTTCTTTCCTTTACACATGTACAATAGCAACAGAGATTGAGAATAAATTCTACTTGGAAAATACTTTTTAGATACTCTGAAGATATCTAAAGTTAAAGCTTATGATTGAGTGGAATGTAAGTGTAGAAGACAAATAACTCTATGGGATCTAGAAATTCTCTGTGTTTTCTGGTCTTCCTTACTTATTCAGCAATATGTGCAAGACTTCATTGTGAGTTATAATTTATGGCACCCCTGATGATGTACAAAAGTTAAGGATTATATCTGCATACTCTCCGTTTTCTTGTGTTGTACCCCTTTTTTCTTTTTTTGTATTTCTACTCATTAATTTCAAGGAGGACCTACCTCAAGGTTGGACTCCAATGGCCAGAAAGATCATGCTGAGTTTATTGCATCTCACTTGAAATGGTGACATGGTACAAATACAAGTCAATAAAAAAGGTATACAATAGTCTGTGTTATGCTCTACGAACACATTATTGTATTGTTGGGCTTATATTCAAAGGACAAGCACTGAGAATGGATAAAGCATGTTATGATTGGACTTCACTGCTCAATCCCATCCAGATTATGTCTTGAACTTTAAAAAATCCAGTCTATCCTATTAATTTGGGATAAATTACTTGAATCACAGAAAGTGAGATTTTTGACATTCTAAAATAAATAAATAAATATTTAACATAAGGATATGGTAGAAGGAAAGATTTTTCCGTTGGGTGAAAGTCTACATTTCAGGATGACAGCCTTCAAGCACTGTGTTTGTATTGAGTTTGAAATTTTGCTTGCATTTAACTCAATGTAAACTTCATATATTTTTATCTACAAGGCAAATAAGCTCTTCTAGAGCTATTCCAAACACAAGGAAATAGTACTGACTATGTGTTGTAATAACCTTGCCCTTTTTATTTTTTAGTGAGGTGGAATGCTTTGGAAAATGTTCTGTAAAGCACATGTTCAATTATTTCAGTTTATGTGTAATTTTAATGAATGTGTCAAGTTATGCAGGGGCTCAAGTTATCATGATGAATCAGAGCCTATGAACATGTTGGAAACAGAAGGTTTCCTGGAATTCTGGAACTGACAGTTTCAATTACACAGGAAAATGAAAGGAAAAATGCTGACAAATAGGTCAAAACAACTACAACAGAGCAGTTGTAAGAGTTTCAGTAAGAGCAGGAAAAGGGAAAACTGATGAGGAAGAGTGTATACAAAAAGTGTAAAATACCTGCAAAAGTAAGCATTTGGCAGAACAAAAATGGTGGCAGGAGAGAAGTGCAGGAATTAATGGACCAAAGCTATGCATATTTTGGGAAGGACAGAAGAAGTTGTGAAACTGTACTTCCTTTCCCCCTCTTGTCCTCCACTTTCTGTCTTTATTCCCCTCTTCCCCATCCAGTGTTTATGAATATGTCTTTAAAAACATAAACTTTATGCAGTTAAGTGAAATAGAGCTATATTACAATTTCAACTAAAGCTTCTTAACTCCAGCCCACCATTTGCCTGATCAGGATGAACAACTCAGTGCCCGAACATAGGTGGGACAGTGGCACTTTCACTACTCAGGGATATCCCACCTGGACTGTAGTTAACACTCCAGGTGCCCATTGGTCTCCTTCAGGACCTCCCAGCTCCATGTCACTGGCTTAGGTACCCCAGGATGACTGAGGGGCCTACAAGGTCGGGATAAGGCATCCAAACTGCCCCCTAAATTCACTCATCATGTATTTATCCAGAATATTAGAGCTATTGACAACCATAGTTTCAATGAATGGTCAAAAGCTGTATGTAATGAATAATCATGAATCTGTGTTAAAAGGTGAACAGTAGGAAAATGTACAGCTGAAACAACAAATTTTTTTATCATGTCTACATAGTAAAATTTAGCAGATCGGCATATACTGGTCTATTCAGTATAATTTAATGCTGCTTCAATGAATATTATACATGGTACTTATGTCCAATATCTCAAATTTCAACTTAAAGAAAAAATTTGCAAATATCTCTTCACTAACCATAAGAAGATACTTAGAGCTGAGGACAATAACAGGAATTTTCAAGTTACCAGATTGTTTGGGTCAGTGTCAAATATTAAACTAGGTTTTATAGACAGAGAGCTGTAATCCACACACTACTGCATTATAAAATTTCTGGGAAGTAATTAACTGGCACTGAAAGTGTAAAGGAAAAAAAGTAGTAATGTGGAATGGCCCCTTATTCAAGAAACTTTGAAAATGTGCAGCCATAATAGCTGTGGTGAAGTTCCTTTAAATGAGACCTTGGTATGCTGTGGAATAAAAATCAAAATAGGAGACTGTGGCATTCCAAGTCATACTGAATAAATGCATAGATTAGGCCAAATTGTGGTCTTATTCACAAGGCAACATTTTTTTCCCCTTTTCAATATGAAAAAAAAAGGGAGCTGAGAACACTTTAAGATACAGGGCACAAATGTGTAATTATTCTTGGCTAACATGGTAGCTGTTGATCATTTAATGAAACCATAATTATCATATAATGGCAGGGTATTTATATGACAGATTACTACATTATTACAGGGTAAGTGTGTGATTATTTCTGTCCTCAAAATCAGAATAAAAACACATGGAAGTGGAAAAATAAGTTGGAAAAAAAAGAGAGAAAAAAAATCTGAATTTCCCAATGCCACTCCCATATTGTTACTCCATCCTCACCTCAATCACAGTGATGGCAATGGTCACCGGCATTCATGATGAAGCCAAATCTCCTCAGGAAACCCATGCCATAGCACAACAGATCATAAGGCTCTTTGCCAAATGGCTACAGCTCTAGGCTTCATTGTACTTATAGTTCAACTGATTCGAGAGCAATTTGGTTGCTGGTCTCTTGTCCTCAGAAGACACTATACTCCTGCTTGCTTAGAGATATAGTATGTATGATGGATGTAAGAATTTGCACTGAGAGGTACTTAACTCCTACTTCTATGCCTTTAGGAGAGAACAGTTTCAAAGTAGTGCCAGTTTTGTCCTGGGTGGATAAGTTTAATTTGTTAGAGCTGAGCACTATTTGCTATGGTTTGATTTCAGCCAACACTGCTGGTGTTCACTACCACGTGGAATTTTGACCATTTAGAAAGGATTGATTTAAGTTGTGAGAAAATACTTAAATGATTCCTTTTATGGGGAAAATGCGATGACAAGTGAATTTACAAAGTTAGAGTTTTATAAGCTGAATAGAGTATTATGAACACAATGGCAGCTTTCCATCTGGGAGACAAAATTAAATTGTAAACTCAGTTGACTCACTGATTGCCCAAGCCCTACATTGATGTTAAAAGAGCTATGCAATCATTTGCTTCACCTGCAGTTTGCCTCTACATCTTCATAGTGCTACTTACACATAGCTGTGTGGGAGAAGGTGGACAGCACTCCCTGTTTCCAAAAAGCACTTGCTGAGCCAGTATTCATTTACACATTCATGTATACATTTACAATACAAATTATTGTAAATGTAAGAGTTTGGCCCTGAGTAATAACTTCTAAATTTGGCAGTGTTCTTAAATCTGATTTTCCTAGATTTTTATCCAAGAAACAGGATTAGTGTAGCTATTTTCAGTCTTTGGTCATTTCTCTCCCTTTTCCTTCTTGAATGTCTTTCAGTGATGGAAAATGGACATAGGTAAAAGCCCCATGCTGTTATGTCTGCTCAGGATTTATCCTGTAAGTCTATAAAAGAAATACAGGTTGGAAGAGAAAAGAATTTGGAGGTACTAAGAAATCAGTCTGTATATACTCACTTAGAAGTTAGCTGTAATCGCAGTACCTTTGTAAATAGCTGCCATAATGAACTGGTTATTACTCTGAATGGTCAATGATTGTTCATAATTCACTGCTGCTAGGTTAATTGTCTCTGCAGAGAAAAAAAAAACAACCCTCTTGTCCTTAAAAAAATAGTTCACTCAAGATGCTGGTAGGAATGTGGTTACGTTAAGAGTCAACTCTGCTCTCCCTGAAGCCAAATGGAAACCCAGAACACTCCCACAAGCTGCAGCATTCATTCACAAAAGGCAACAGGCAAGGAGATGATGACGCAGGGTGCCTGAGAGACTTTAAACTGTTTCACTGATATACTTTATTCAGTGCGGTGCCTTTTGTGAACCAGCCACCACATTTACTCTAGATGAAAATTAATGAATGAAAGAAGTTTTATGAACTGAACCCTTTGCTTCTTCTGGTATCTCTTCATTACAGACTGCTTCTGCCCTCTACTATGTTTTTAGAATTATAAATAGCTAAAATATATTGTTCAAGTACCATTAAATTAGCTCCTATAGATAAAATAGAAGTCAATATTATGAAGGTTTAAATTCAGATTGACGTGTTAGTGTTTTTGCCTATTTGGTGTTCTTAATACAGGTTATTCTAATGGAGTTAAATTTAGCTAGAAACTGACTTATTTTAATGTTTTTCAGATTAAGTGTATTTATAAAATCTTGTCAGCAGGTGCTGTTTCTAGTTAAAATCATAGATCACACCATTCAGCAGCAGAATATGAATAATCCTATCCTTCTTTTGGAAATAGTGATATTTGGACTATTAGCATTTTCATTATGAAATAAATCCAAATATTGTTATGAAATTTATTTATTAAAAAAGTTTTGATCACTCAACAGGATAGGAGGAAACATTTGACCTCTCACCTCCAAACCTTATCCCTAATATTAATTTTAAAAAAAATCTTCAAGACATTTAATTATGTATTATTCTGCAAATCCTTTACAACAATTATAGTGCTGTTATCAAGGACCAATCCTTTTTGGTACAGTAAAATTTCACTGATTTCAACCTAACACAATAGAACTTCAAACAAATCTCATGACAAAAGGTTTTAAAATAAAGTTCAAAACAATTTGTACTTACTTCTTATAAATATGTACTATTTTTCAGCTGTTGTTATCTGTACTTTTCCTCTCTCATTTGTTTCTAAGCAAAGGTCACATATTAGTAATTTTATTATCAGATTCTCCTGGAAAAAAATCAGAGAGTCAGGAAATTTTCTCCCAAGCTGAAATAAGTCAACTTCCAGGGTTTCACATTCTGGCAAGCTAACTTCTCCAAGGTCTCATAAAAATTCTGGGCTGTTATCTCCATATGCCTGATTGACTTTTTTTTTGTGGTCGTAATTAAAACCGTCTGTCCTTTCTCTGTGACTTCAGGAGAATGGCAATGAATCACAAGAGCTCTAAAACAGACAGAAGGATGGAGGCTGAGGTTAGCAGCTCAGAATCACTTCATCTGCAGTATTTCATCCATAGAAATGTAGATCCAAAGCACGGCCTTTTAATTCAAGAGACTTCAGAACAAGTCACCATGGCAGAAGGTTGTATCACAGTCAGCATGGGGAGACAAAGGTAGTCCTGAGTTTGGACTGAAGCATAAAGAGATGTAAAATAAACTAATTATCTTTATATGGAACATCACTACATTTGTAACACTAATTATTACTCTTCTTGTATTATCTATTAGAACTTTTCAGAAATATTTTCAACAATTTCTAAGTAAAATATATTTTTTGAAATACAAGAGTATGTGAAAAGTGAAATGAATACAAGAGGTAAAAAAAATGAAACTGAAACCAGTACTAGAGTCTTATCAAGGGAAGAAATACTTAACCTTCAAAATATAATTTAGAAAATTAATTCCCTATGACGATGTCTTTTGTAGTATTTGAGACTGTTCCTTTATTACTTACACCTTGACATCCATTCTCCAAACTTAATTGTGTTCCTGCCTTTTTATTTTTGAGTAATTTTGAGTTTTAAGGCTTTTTTGCCACTTAGAAGAAGGTTGCTCACTAAGTGAGTCACTGCCCCCACACCTGGAGGCCTTATCTCCATGCCTTTTAAAATTAGAATGAATTTCAGCAACAAATTAATCTGATGTTAGAGTAGGAGATCTGGAAGATATGATCTTAATGAAAGTCTTATTAAGCTACTCACATTCTTAAGGATCTTGCACATTGGTAACCTGTTGCTCAGGGAAGCAAAAATGAATGTTTGACGTGGTCCTTCAAAGTTCAGTTCCTCCTTGATGAATCAATCAGTTATGCAAAACTAAGCAAACATTCATGTGCTATGATCCCATCATTCTCAGACTGTTGTCATCACCAGCTTTGGCTCCCAAATTCCGGGGAAGAAGTTGAATGTCATGTGAGAATGACAGCATAGTCTGAAGCATCAATATGCTGGCTGCCTCCTGAGGCTCAATGACCTCAGCACTCACTGGAGTCCAGAAAACCAAGTATCTCCAGAGATCTGGATCTTAGGTAGTATCGCTTTTTATTTTCAAAAAGAGTTGGGTGCTTAAAACTGTTTGAGAACCTGGATTTAAGCTCTGAATGGGGTCAAGCTTTTTAAGTACAATAAGGTTTGCTGATCAGAGACTGGATTTCTATCAAACAGTGTGCAATGCTGCCCTAATAAAGCAAAACATACAACTACCACGAAACAAATACTTTAAGGGAAAAAATGCATTCCTGGTATAATTTATCTGAAATCAGGAAAAGAGATGAAATTAGAATCAACCTTCTTAGGGAAAAAGAAGTTTATTTTTAATAAATAATATTTCTACAGCAAATACCAATTTTAAAAGGCTCTCTTTTATCAAATTCATCTTGATTTCATGAAAACATGTACAACTATTAATATAAGCAGGCTTATCAGTCCATTTTCCTATTGAATGTTCTTTTTGTTAGTTTTCTTTATTTTCTATTTAGTTTCTTCTTTATCATTCAGAAGGTTTGCACTGTATTCCTGTACATATTTGGTTTGGTGCCCAGAAAGGTATTATTTTAACAGGGCTAGTTCATTAAAAGTTATTGCTTTACAAGGGTTCTACCACGCATACATAATTATATATATGCCTTTCTATGATGAATAGTGTGATGAAGTTACCATAAAAAAAATTTTTTTTTAGGGTTTATCATCTCTATCTTTTCAAGTCACATTGATTTGACTAATCCCAGCATCTAACTTACTTACTTCTATTATTTTTTTTTAGAAAATATGAAACTGTCAAAACATAATTTTCACTTTTTTTTTCAGAAGAGATTAGTCTTTCAGTCCTACTGGGACTGTAACTTGTCCTCCGTCTATTCTCTCCAAGGAAGAAGCAAGCACAGCTGCTAACACATAGAATTTGTCTCAGGCAAAACCAGTAGGGCAGTTTTCAGTGACCTGCTCGGGACTGATTGCGATGCTTTCTCAAAATCCTTTTCAATCACCATATTTTTCAGTAACTCCATGTCAGTCCATGAAGAGAATTTTTTAAAAATATCTCCAGATATAAAATATAGATTGTTTTTTCTATTTTTTAAGACTTTGATAAAGTTTTGAATGACCAATTTTATGATAACAAGACTCTAAGTGAATTTGTAAGATAAAAAAGTCAAGAGAATGATATTTCCTTGAAACTATGTGTCTCTATGAAGCTGCATCACAAGGCCATGCAAGGGTAGATAAAAATTCACCACAACCTTTCAGAGAGTTGGCATTAAGAGACTGAATATCAGTGTGAGCAATGTAATAGAGCCTTGTTACCAGTGTAGTTGGTCAGGAGCCAACACTTCCAAGCAGATCTGAAAAGCATGTTATATGCTGGTGTGACTTTCAAGTTACAAAGATGTCTTCAGTACTGAGATACCTGATTTGCTTCCTGCAGCTAAGGTAGAAGGAACAAAATTATTGAAGGAGACAGAACACTTGGCATTTTGCTGCTTCATTCTCATCATTGCCTACCTGGAATTTTGGAGGATAGATTTGAGACTACTTAATCCACATCAGCTGACTTACACTTTTTAAGTCCTGTATTGACTGGGTTGCACATACTTTGTTTATCTTTTGTTACCCTATATACACTGTCTAAATTGGTTTATGTCCTCTGTCACATTGTTGATGGAACATTAAGTAATATTTTCATTCCAGGGATTCTACAATTGCAGAATTATTCCGAGCTGCAAACGCACTCATGAATATAAAAAAATTAAGTATTCAATGAAACTTGGAACTGCTGTACTTATACTAAAAGAGTTTACATTATAATTTTTAATCAATGGGATCTAGAGCATAGAGAACATTGTGTTGTGGAGAAAAAAAGCACAAAACCTAAAACTGCACATCAATTATATACTATGTAATCACTTTGAACTATTTACATACCTCCACATTCATGTTTTTTTATAATATTTGTCTGTTGACACGGGTTTCTACTGTAATGTGATTATGCAGTGGTAAGTGTTTGGAGGATGACAAAATCCATGAAGTGGTAAAACAAAGGAAGTCTCTCACTTTGGACTCACACAAAACCTAACAGGATCTAGTCCTGCATCTGCTGGTTTTACATAGTTCCTCTGAACATTTAGAAGTTAATAGTGATTAAATTTAGGTTGAAAAAAATGTTGAAGATTAATTTTCCTGATGATAAGTAGCTAAATTTATCCTTCGCTAATCAAATGTTGCAAACACTGTAAATGTTCACTACAGTGAAGGTATTGCTTTCATGGCAGAAGCCATTAGTTTAGTTTTAGGAGAGAGTGACAGTGAAGGTATTTTTTACTTTTGCCACTCTCTGTGTGAGACATCAGACTCCTTCAGCCTGATTCTCATGGCTATTTAGCAAAAGCAAGAGCTTGAGGCACTGTTCAAAGAGTAGAGGATGTAGGATACCTTGCCTAACATTTCTCTCTTGAAGACATACTGTAGTATTATATGATCTGTGCTGTTAAGTGATATTGTGCAATTATCCTAAAAGCCTAGCTGCACTACTTACTTCACCATCCTCTGTGACACTACTTTGGTGGGTTTTTAAAAATATCATGTGAAAGTGATGCTGCATGAACCTTGTACTTAATAAAGTTCTTTTTTTTTCCACAAGATGAGGTTGCATTGAATATAGTTGTGCTGTGTGGGGTTAACTTTCTGTAGCCTGTTCCCTTTGACTTCAATGGCTTGAAATACAAAATGAATCTCTCACAACAATGAGACTCACTTCTGATAACACTGGCCCATTGACTTCAATGAAACACTATTAAAAATTATTCTGAATTCACTTTAATAGTCATTCTTAACTGCATCAGACCACTGATTCCACCATCATACTTTCAAGACTGAATGTTTGAACACCTTGTTTCTTGTGGCTGTAGTTTGTTGACTTCTCGATAAGCACTATTGAATATTACCTCACATGAAAGAAAGAAGCATCTTGCAGACTTTTTTGTTAGTATCCTTTTATAATTTTTTTTTAGGTGTACGGAGAAGATGAAAAATCCAGGATGATGTATTAAAAACAAATGGATCAACAGTTGTTTGTCCTTCATGAAAGTCATATGAAAGGTCCAATATGATACAAATATGTATTTTGCATATGCTTTTTTTTTATTTTGGTGATACTTTGTTTTGTGTGGAGTTGTTTTTGGTTTGGTTTTGGTTTGCATTTTTGTTTGTTTTTTTTGCTTTGTTTTTTTGTTTGCTTCTGTTTGGTTTGTTTTTTTTTAGGAAACTGCAGAATTCTTCCATTAAATTAAACTGATGATGGAGATAATTGGAGGAATGATGAGCATGCTTGCTTTTGCCATCTTGCTTGAAACAGACTACATCTCAACTATTACTCAAATTCATGACTGAATAAGGTGTGTTGCAGTTCTAAACCACTATGCTGTACTAGAATGTTCTTCTTATTCTTCTTGTTTTTTTCAGAGGGAAAATATAAATTGAACTTTTATTCACCCACCAATTCAGAATCTCAGGTTTGTTCTCTGTTCAAGACATACATATGCCCTCTGATATTTATGTATTAAAATTTGCTTTGTTTGAGCTCTTCAGAGTTTGTCATTCATTTGGATTTTTTTGTTGTAACCACTGATTTAACTTGAAAGAAATCCCTCTACATGCAAGACAATTTTGCCATTTTCCTTCAGAAGCCAGACAATTTATAGATGAGCTCAGACCAAATAAATCAAGCAAGATATATTTATAGGTCTAAAATACCATATATATTAGTATATATTTTTAATCAACATCATACTGTCATGCTGAAGAAATAATTAGCTGTTAGCAGGTCATACACTTCTGCTGTCCAAGCAGACTCTGTTGCTGGTATCCAGCCTAGAACACCAGAACCGCCAGTGTTCAGAGTCAGTCAATGCATATGACTTGTGTTTATTAGTAATGTGGTGAGCCTTCTTTGTTTCCCTGCACTAATTCACCTGAATGACGGTGTAACTACAATTATTTTTAGACTGAGCAATGTCTCCACAAGACAATGTTTACAGTAATTCTGAACAAAGAAATGGAGACACACACACATTAACTTCAGTACTTAGTGATGGTAAAGGGCATTGACTTATCTTTGGCTCCCCAGTTCCTTTTCTTACAGCATGAACCCTTGAGAATCCTCAATTTACTTTCCAAACAAGGACTGTGTCTCAGACAGTGGTCTCTGTTTTGGGTTGACTAGATTTCTGAATATTTTGTATTAAAAACCAGTGGCCTAGCATTCAAAGTTACCAGGAGAGTCAAATTCTAGTTTGTTTATATGATAGTGAGGATTCAACCTTGGAACTCTTTAAATGTTAGTCGTAATTTTATCATCCTGCACCATCATAACTGAACCTAATAACAAATCACTGGGCATCTACTTGCAAAACTATGTTATTTTTTTAATCACGGAATAATGTTTTTGAGCAGTCTTGGGAATCTGGAGAGGTCCTAGCTGACTGGAAGCTGGTGAACGTTGTCCTGATTTTCAAGAAGGGCAAGAAGGAGGACCATGGAAATTACAGGCCTGTCAGTCTCACTTCAGTGCCTGGTATGGAAGTTATGGAGAAGATTATTCTGGGAAGTATTGAAACACACATGCAGTCATTGGTCACAGCCATCACGGCTTCATGAGAGGAAAGTCCTGCTTATCAAACCTGATTTCCTCTTATGACAAGTTAACCCACCCAGCTGATCAAGGGAAGACAGTTGATGTAATCTTTTTGGATTTCAGTAAAGCTTTTGATACTCTCTCACAGGATCCTTCTGGACAAACTGTCCAGCACACAGATGGATAAACACATCATGTGGTGGGTGAGCAATTGAGTCAGGGGTCAAGCACAGAGGGTAATACTGAATGAGGTGACATCAGACTGGTGACCTGTCACCAGTGGGGTTCCACAGGGCTCCATCCTGGGCCCTGTGCTCTTCAACATCTTCATAAGTGACTTGGATGCAGGACTGGAAGGGATACTAAGCACATTTGCAGCTGACACAAAACTGGGAGGAGTTGTTGACTCCCTCGAAGTCAGGGAGGCCCTGCAGAGAGACCTCAACAAATTAGAGGACTGGGCAATCCCCAACCATATGAAGTTCAACAAGAGAAAGTGCCGGATTCTGCACCTGGGATGGGGCAAGCCTGGATGTTTGTACAGACTGGGGAATAAGATGCTGGAAAGCAGTGCCATGGAAAGGAACGTGGGGGTCCTGGTTGAGGAAAGTTGAATATAAGTCAGCAGTGTCCTGGCAGCCAGGAGAGCCAACTGTGTCCTGGGGGGCATCAGGCAAAGCATCGCCAGCTGGTCGAGGGAGGGGATTGTCCCGCTCTGCTCTGCACTGGTGTGGCCTCACCTTGAATACTGTGTGCAGTTTTGGGCACTGCAATATAAGAAGGTTATAAAGCTATTAGATGTGTCCAGAGAAGGGCAATGAAGATGGTGAAGGGCCTTGAGGGGAAGCCGTGTGAGGAACGGCTGAGGTCACTTGGTCTGTTCAGCCCGGAGGAGGCTGAGGTGAGACCTCATTGCAGTTACAACTTCTTCATGAGGGGAAGAGGAGGGGCAGACACTGAGCTCTTCTCTGTGGTGACCAGTGACAGGACCCAAGGGAATGGCCTGAAGTTGTGTCAAGGGAAGTTTAGGTTGGATATTAGAAAGAAGTTCTTCACCCAGAGGGTGCTTGGGCACTGGAACAGAGGATGGCCCTGTGCAGGGCCAAGAGTTGGACTTGATGATCCTGATGGGTCCCTCTCAACTTGGGATATTCTGATTCTGTGATTCTGTGAATGTGTGTATGATAAAACGCAGAATATCAAAATGGAGGTCATACCTAAAAAAATATTGTTTGATAATTTCAAACGTACATTCAAGTTAGCATGTATATCACATGTATATAGTATATTTGTTTTTTCACCCTTTTTTTTCTTTCCTCAATGCTTATTTTCCTTAAAAAACACATTAAGAGATATTTAAAGATCTTCCTAACAATGAAGACAACATATATTTTAAACTCTATACATTATATAATTTAACTCCAGCTGTGTGTGATCCACAAACCAAACAGCACCATATGAATGCATGTACACAGTTTATTACAGATTACAGGACTTACAAGTAAAAGGAAGACAGAATGATTTGCAATGTCAAGCATCATCTGTTATAACAATAGGTTTGAAGAGTTTAGAGTCTCTCAAAAGTCAAAATATTTTCCATTATTCCCATCCATAGACTCTTCTCCACCTAAAAAGCAAATGTAAAAGAGTAACATTACTGGAAGTACCAAGGATTCATAATAAGAATATTCTGAAAGCTGAGAATATTATTGATATTTAAACTGAATATTTCTTCTTCCTATCTTCAGATATGCAAACTTTGAAGTATTATTAGTGTATATCGTAAAAAGTAAGGTGTACAATGAGTTCAAGAAAAATCTTAATCTTGGTTTTTTTTCTACTTCAGGTATTTGATATATCAGCTTTAGTAGTTTTATTAATTTGAGATTTTTTTTGTATATAATGTCTTCTTTATTATGAAGATTTTCACCCCTTGTACTTCTCCATAACATAAAAGCAGTTGACTAACATTGATAAGAATCAAAAGTTCAGCTTTAGGAAGAGTAATAAAGTATAGTATGTTCTAGATAAAACTAATCACTGTGCTTGGTTGGCATATAGTGAAGGACTGGATACACAGATAAGTTGTTATGGAATTGATGGCACAGAAAACAGTGTAGGCCATTAACAACATTCTTCAAGATAAAATTATAACTTTTAAATTAATTCAGTGGTTGCCTTTGAATATTGAAAGAATTACTGCTATATGATCTGGATGTCCCAAAAACCATTAAAATTTTACTTGTACCTGTTTGATAGTTTTTATCTACATGTGGTTTTATTATTTTAGGATGAAATATAGATTTAGTTCATTTAAAGGAAGTGGTTTTTTCTTTTTTTTTTATAATGAAACTTCTCATGATGCTATAGTCAGACAACAACATTTCTTCAAAAAATTGTTGCAGAAATTGAGAAGCTGAGGAGATGATAGTGATTATTAGAAGTTGCAACTATAAATAAAATCTGACATTGTGTAGATGTTGTTGCTGCTGTTGTAATATCTACCTGCATGGATTCTCGATATTTCTTCTTGTTCCAGACTAAAAAGGCCAAATCTATATCAAATTAAATATGTTTGAAGATCCGCAGGGTTTTTTTTCCAGAATAAAGGACATATTTCAAAAGAAATGATAGCAGGAATTCCCTTGCTTTTTCTTCCCTGTTATGTACAGAGCAGAAATAGGTGATACCCTTAGCAATTAATAACTTTCACCAAGCAGTCGTACTGAAGGAGCAGAAATGCAGTCATTACTGACTGTCAAGTTATTAAAAACAAATGAGTATCCTTTTTGTGGTAAAAATAAAAAAGGTACAACAAAACTTCTTTAATTAATTTTGAACTAAGACAAATTATAATTTTCTTCCAGTAGACATCCATATCTACCCAAACTATACATACTCTAAAGCCAAATATATGTTGCCTCAAATGTGCAATGAAGAGAACAATGGCTTAATTCTGTAATACTTAAAACATATATTGATGACCAGGAAATCACATTATGTGTTTTCTTCAGAAAGTCCATCCAATATGTTGCCAATACCTAATAGACTTGAGACTCAAAAGTCACAGTGGTGTCTTCTATGTTATCCAGTCATGAGTATAAAAATCAGATAAAGTGGTACACTGTGTAAAGCTAAGAATGCTAGGCAGCCTTCCTAAGTTCCAGCAAATGAACTAATCAACTTTATTTAGACAAAAACTACAGTCTAGTACTTTCTGATAATGAAAACACACTTTGAAGTGGCAAGAATACTTGCAACCAAAGAACAAAAAAAACAACAGAGAGAAATGCAAGTAAAATGGATGGAGGTCTGTCAAGTGAATAAAGCTACCTCTTTAAGCTGTCTGATAGATGTAAAAATACTAGAAAGGTTTGTATTTTAACGCAAGAAAGTTTGAAATTGAAAGAGTAAGATTTGAGATGTGTTTGAACTTTGAAGATCACCTGTGAGTATGCTCAATACTTGAATTTTTTGATTAAAAAAAAAAAAAAGAAGAAAAACTTTGCACAATCATCTTCTTCCCAGGAAGAACTCAAACTGCAGAATAATAAATAGTTATAAATAAGAATGGTACTTTGTTAGAAATTCCAATGATTGAACAACGATGCATTTTCAGACAGGCTAGCCTGTATTCAAGTCTTTGGCACATATATATCCTTATAAGTTTTGATTATTTTTGGAAAAACACTAAGACCAAAGATCAGAGTATTTATTTCTGATTTATATGTATGCTTGAAGTTTCAGAAGCTGTTAGCAGAGCCACAGATCTACATGGCTGCCCACCTGGGACCATGCTACACAGGAACATAATGCGCTGTCTTCAATGAGTGGAAAAGTAATGCTGTTATAAAACAGAAGAAAACCACTCCACTGACTATGGAGAAGCATGGCTTTAAGGACTTAGCATAGCTTTAAACTGTACTGGATGCAACTTGGACAGTAAGGGAGGAGATACAGGCATGGGTAGTCTTGTGAATATTCTTGTTCAATGTTCATTGCTGCATGACTTAGCAGAGCACTGACGGTTGCTACCAAAGAAGAAAGGCTACAGTGGACTGTACTAGGCTTATCTGAAAGAACTCTGAGTGAAAGCTCAATGCTTTTTTTTGCTGTATGTATAATTAACTTGGATTTGTTCATCAAAAAATTATTAGGAAAAAGAGAGCGTGTTTCTTCTGTTTATCTTTTTCTGTTTCTTCTGAATTAGAAGAGAATGACTACTTAGTAAGGGAAAGGGTAAGAATTCTCCTCTAAGAAGAATCAAAAACCATGAGCTACCTACTGATCCTGTCTTTTCAGGACACACCAACAGCTGCTTCTTCAAATTATTGTGGTTTGGGAGCACTGACAGAGGCTAAAAATAAATGTAAATAAATAAAAGGGAAAGGTATGTTGACTATCCCTGTGTTCTTTTAAAGTTTCACTTATCTTACAGATGAGTAGAACCAAAAATCTGAATATGGTGAGAACAAAGGATAATATGCTGGCATCTCTTAGAAGCCCTGGAGACAAAAAAATCTTACCTGATTTGTTTTTCCACTTCCTAGAATTAAGTTGTGTGGTATGAATCAGGTTTTTGTGAAGGTGGAAGCAGCACAATTTAGCTGTGTTTTCTATGGCCCTAATTTGATGTCAATTTGATGTCAAGCAGGTTACTCTACTTTGGAGGCATAAGACTGATTTTGAAGACAACGGAAATGGATACACAGGTGCTAAAACTGTCTGGAGGAACATCACAGGTTAGACACTCTGGAAAAGCAAGTAGAGTCTGAAAAAAATGAGCTGGCTATCTCTCAATCTGCTGGAGGTGCTAGAGAATTTGTGGGGGATTAACACTGCAGGAAACGTCTAGTGCTAAGAAATAACTCATTCACTAAAATTTGTGGCCAGAGCAAAGTATACAATACTGAACAAATTAATACTGATGTTCCAGCCTTGGAAAATGAGTTGTCCTCTGTCACTACACGGTGGGCCAGAGGTGCTCTTTTGCTTTCACGTAGAGAGCAAATTACACAATCTGATAATAGGGAAGACATGATACTCCTTTCCGAGAAAGCTTCATTGGTCAGAACATGCCTACGTACATACTTCTGGGTGTGTAAGCAATGTATCAGTCTTTCTCCACTGTGGACTCCCCATGCTTGAAAGGCTCTCAGCTGCCGGTACCAATGAATGAGATCCTAAGATCAGCCTCAAACCTTCACTGCATTTTCCCAATGGCAGCACAGTGTGCTAATCGCTGAGCTATCGGGATAGCCCTGTAGGGTATTCTTCTAATAGTTTTTCTAGTTCTTCCACTGATGTCCTTATACATCTTTTATGATCTCGATAGTGATGCTACTTTCCCCAGGCACTTTTCTTCTATCTTACTCTATGCTTGTTTTTTTTTTTTTTTGAATGCAGGGGGGAAGGGGCTACCTTAAACTTGCCCTTCATTCCTAGAGCAACCTTTCAGAAAAGACATTTCCCTCATCTACTCTTCCAACCCTGAGTATATGTCAAGGAATGGTGAAGATGGAAAATATTTCAGTCTTTCCATTTAAGTTGTGATGGTCTTTTTCCTGACTTCATGTTCTATTTAGAGTTTTTTCTTCTAAACAGAAGAACAGACAGTGGTTTTGTATTTAAAATTAAACTCCAAATATTTTCTTTAAACTGCACTCATTGGGTTCACAAAGAAATGAAAACAAAATACAGCACGTGACATCATTTGAAAGAGCAAATTTTGTTATCATATATAGTTCTAGAAATAAACTGTATTTTTTTAACTGTGGCTCTTCCCTAATATGCAGTGCTGATAAATAGTAAAAAGGAATTCTTTCCTAACTAAATATTTCTCTCACATTATACATATATAAATTCCTCTGGGAATAACTTGAGCAATATAACTTGAGATAGGAGGTAGCTGATATATGTGAGGTATTAATATGAAAAATATTTTCACTGCATGTATGTTATAAAGTTCTTGGAATATTACAGGTAATAAAAATATAGGTCAGTTAAAGACTTTCCATATCCCTGTTCTGCTCATAATTTTTTTCCTGTAGATTCATTTTTTGTTTTCTTCTCATCTGTTATTTTCCTTTTCCTTCTCATTTTACATTCACTATTATTCAGGGCACCTTTTGAGGAGCTGCTTCTGCTTCCAAATGATGATACATATTGGTAGCAGCAACCAAAGCAACAGTCAGTGAACACTTGTAGAGATGGTGAGTTGTAAAATAATAAATCAAATATTTAATACTTAGACAGAAGATGTGGACTTTATCTACACTTAATGGGTGGGGAGGCTGATTACTCATTCATAGCTACACCACTTGTGAATGATGAGGTCACCCCTATCTCAGGAAGATAAATGCCATATCCTGTTATGACATATTCCTTTTATATAAAATTAGTTCAATTTTCTCACTAGTGAAGAATCAGTATAACTAAAAAAAAAATCACTTCAAGATAAAGGCATTTTTCTATTGTAATTCATTATATATCCTATTTTCATTTTATTTCTGTTCTGTTTTGTTCTATCTTACCCTGTTCCACGTATACTATTTTACTCTCTACCTAAATGATATCTGACTAAAGTGAAGCAAAAATTAGACGATACAATGAAGCTTTGTAGCATTCTCCCTCATACCTGTCACAGGCTCCTTCCAACAGCAGATAATGAAAATTCAAAGTCAAACCATTTAACTTTAAGTAAATGGAAATGAATTTCCATCGAAGAGATATTTTTTCACCTGTGAAAGAAAGGAACAGTAGTACACTGACAATGCGAATAAAGATATAACATATAATTGTGATAGAGTGGTATATGAAAAGCATAAATATTGAATGTTATTGTATTACACACTGTCACGTGTTTTTAATTTTTATCTTTACTGTGTTTTTGCCTAAGAAAGGAAAGTCTACAGTACATAGTTAGAAACAGCAGCACTTTATTAGGATAATTCTTAATCAATACTAAAGCAACTTGCAGCATATCTTGCAATAGTATATGGTATTGAGACAAAAACTATGTCGCTCAGACACCAGAAGCTGTCAATAGTTTTATCAAAGTAAGAAAAAAACTAAATTAAAAATATTGGGGTTTATTCTCATCTAATTTCCTCTAGCATGCTGCATCAAATTAATTTAAATCCATCATGGTATGTTTTATCACTGGTGAAACATGTAGCAAATTGCATCCACGCTATTTAATATGGTACAGAGTATAAGCTTGATGATGGATATTTTCATCAGTGTATAAAATAAGTCTCAGAAATTCCTACTGGATTTTACCATTGTGATTAATTTTGGGGGAAAAAAAGATACAAGCAATCAAAATGGACTTTTCTTCAAATATGAGACAATCTTTTTTATTTGATATCTTTAAAAGTTATGATAAAGAAAACGCTTCTGTATTCTATAGACATTCGCAAACCTACCTTTGAATCCTGCTCATCTTCTAACATACAAAACTATTTGCAAGTGGTTCCAGTGACTCAGTGGGTTTACTTGTGCAAGCAAAGTTATCCAGACTGACTTTCTGTTCACATTAACACTTAAGATATTAATCAATAGTCATAAAAGATCTTATTAAATATCAGAGATCCTGGTTCCACCTACACAGATGAAAAGCAGTGACTCTCGAGACTAAGCTGAAGCAAGGTTGGCTAAAGGCAGGCTCTCTGTCCTGGCTGTCTCTTTGAAACATGAAAATCTGCTCAGAGTTGCCACTGTAGAGCAAAGAGTGACAATCAATGGATGAGGACTTCGACATGATTACATCCACTCTACTGCCTGGCCATACATTGACAGACAAAACTACTGTAATGGAGTGATCATTTGGAAAATGGCTACTGCCCACATTTAAATTCCTTTCAGTGTTATTCCATAGCCAATTAGAGTGGTAGCCCAGCCTATATTCATGCCAGTCTTGTACTATAATGTAAGAAAAAGGAAAGGAGCAGCTCAGAAGTCTTTAATTATTCCTCCAGCCATTTATTGACCTGCTCTCTAAAGGCCATATACGGGCCTTCATCTGCATGCAAAATTCCTATTGACATCACTGGGAGGGCCACAGGCAGATGGAGGGTTACTTTGTAAACCTTACATTTTAAATATGTTGTAAGAGAAAGGCGCAGAATTGTCAGTCCTTAAAAAAGTGAGTAGCTTTATCTAATATTTGTCTTTAAACATGGAGTTTGAATAACATTTTTCCTAGCAATAACATCCCCCCCTCTTCTCTGCAAGCTATCTAACCTACACGTTTCTGTAAAGTCTTCGTATTTAACACTCAAACAATTGATGTCCCTATAGTATAAACAGGATAGATAATGAATATAAGTGGGATAGAAAATTAATCCTACTTGCGAGGAAAGAGAGTCATAATTCACTTAGGCTTCTCAGCTCTTACGTTATGAGGTCTTCAGCTAACTCATGGGATCCATTCCACATCCCACAGATGCTCATTATGAATTCTTTTTATGTGCAACATGTGGGGACTAACCAGTTTCATATCTCCTGGTATTAGCTGCAATACAAAGCATTTTGTATTAAAACAGAATGCAAACACAGATGTTATTTAATACAAAGGATTTGAATGCAGTCTCTGTTTTAACATAAAGTTGGTGTGTCTTAATTTGCTTTGGAACAGCAATGGACAGAAAAGTCAAGATAAGAGAATACTGTTAGATTAGGAGCCAAGCTATGATTCCAAAAAGCACACAGTTGCATGGGAAAAGGGGAGACTAGCCCAGGTGACAGTTTTGATTCATGGAAGCAAAGGTTACAGTGCCTGGGACATCTGCCCCTTTCTAAGATGCTGTCATAGCCTTTCCAACACTAAGCATACTCTGAAGTGTTGCTACCTGTGTTCTGTCCCATGCAACTCCTCTTGGTATGAGCCTCGGTTTCCTCAGAAACGGCGTAGCATCACGGCTGCTATTTGTGCAAGGTACACTAACACAGTGTGTTACTTTCTTTTCTAGCTGTCCACTCACTAGTCTGGTGAAAGGTTCAGTTCTTCTCTACAGGCACTACACTTCTTAGCTCCGGCAATCAGCAACTTGGCTTCCAGGGCCGTGGTTTTCGAGTCACCCCAGAAGCCGGGAGGTCTAGTGAGACCCTACTGCGGGCGGGAGTCCCCTTTTCTCCTGTTCCTCTGCTGCCCCTGACGCGGCACAGCCGCTATGCTCCCTCTGGGACGGGCTCCTCGACCCTCGACTCCCATTGCGGCTCCGGGAGGAGGGAGCGCGGAGTGGAGCCGCGGCAGCTCCCTCCGAGCACCATGGTGAGGAAGCCTCGCGTCTCCGTGCCCACTCCCACCGCGGTTGCGGCTCCGAAAGCTGAAGCAAGGAAGGGGAGACACCGGGGGAAGGACGAGACAGCGGGGGTGTCCGCCGCCGACCTGCGCTCCCGCCCGACTTTCCGCGCTTCCTTCCCAGCGCCCACCCTCGCACAGCGCCGCGGCCAGGCGGGCTCGGCGGCGGGCGGCCCGGCCGGGGCAAAAGCAGGGGCAATAGCGCGGTCCCGGCGGGCTGGCGGGGCCGCGCAGCGCCGCGGCCCTGCATAAGCATTTGGCAGAGGTGGAGGAGGGCAAACTCGCCCGAGCGGGGGGCAGAGGGGGCTCCGCGCAGCCCCGGGTGGCACAAAGGCGCCGCGGCGCTGCGGCCGCGCGTCCCGCGGGGGCGGCGGCGGCCGAGCCCCTCCGCGCCGCTGCCGGTGTGGTGCGTGCCGTGCCCGGAGGGGAGCTCTGCGAGGGGGCTCTGCACACCGGCAGTATAATTGATATGTTGAAGCAGCAGTAGGGATCAACGCGTCCACAGACAGCACACACCTTACAAGTTTGACTCGCAATAACATTGCTGCACACTAGGAGGGGAGGAGAGTCAGCTCCCTAGAATAAGGAACGAACTCTGCCTTTGCACAAAAGCGGCTCATTTCCTCGCTTGTGAAAACCGTCCCTTCATAGAGAGAAAGAAAAGGGAAGGGGGGTGGGGAGCAAAAGCAAGTTACCAAGAGCAAGAACTTGTGCTGCAACAATCCTCCACTCTTCCTCTTCTCCTCAGGCCTCTGGGAGCAGGGATATTCCTCCCCCTCCCCCCCCGCACAGTTGGCGCTAGCCCAGACTGTGGTCAGCCGCCTTTATTATTACTTCATTGAGACAGAGAAATCCTCTAAGACTTGCATTTTGGGTGGAGGGTGGGGGGTGGAGGGACGAGAAGGAGGAGGGAAAAAAGGCAACATTTGCTGCTCATCATTTTCACTGCACCGCTAAAGTAATTGCGCCCCCCTCTCTCCTCCCTGTCCCTCCTCGGCTTGGATTTTTCTCCTATATCTACAGCTCCAGCAGTATAAGACATACCTTTTTCTTTTTTTTTTTTTTTTTTTTTTTTTTTTTTTTTTTTTTTTTTTTTTTGTAGCTCTGATATTCCACTTCCTCCCACCCCCCACAAAATCTTCACGCGTTGCATGTTTGCAATTCGGTAAATTCCCCCCCCCCTCCTCTTTACCCCCAGCCCCCCCAAACTCCTCAGTCTCAGCCCAGGCGCTCACATCAAAGCGCCCGTCCTCACTCACAGTGGCCGCCACTCACTAATGGGATTGCAGTGTGCCTGGCTCTGCTGCTGCAGCCGCCGGAGGGAGAGTCGCTGCTGCTGCACCTCTTCGCCGACACTCGCCGGGTGCTGAACCGCGGGGATGATCAGGATCTTCCCGGATTTCAGCGTGCAGGTGACGGCGGCGGCGGCGGCCGGCGGGGCGGCCGGGGGGGTGCCGGCGGCACCGGGCATGGGGCGAGCCGGCGCCGCGGCCAACGGCAACCCGCAAAACGTCCAGGGCATCACCTCCTACCAACAACGGTGAGCATCGAGGGGGAGAGGGCTGTGCGGCTCTTCTTGAGGCTCCCTCACTTGCTTTTCTTTGTGCTTTTGTGTTTCTTTGTTTTCCTTTTTTTTTTTTTTTTTTAAATCTTTCTGTTTGTTGGGGGGAGCTTGGTTGGAGGGGAGGGTTGTTTGTTTGGTTTTTTCTTTTTTCTTTTTTTCTTTTTTCTTCTTTTTAAAAATACAGCATCTTTTAAAATGCACTGAGAAGTAAACACAATCTCCTAGTTTTGTCTTGGATGAGCTGGAAAGCAACAATAGAAAAAAAAAAAGAAAAAAAAAAGTGAGACCCCGGCATCTTATCTTGGCTGCTCCAAAGTTTGGGATCCCGTCCGCTCATCCTTTCTAAAGAGGAATTTCTCAATGTCAATGCCTTGTGCAAATCCCAGTGTGTGGCAGCCAGGGGGATAATTGATCATGGTATGCTGATTGATAATTTTCTTTCAACCAAGAAAGAGAACAATTTTCACTTGGGGTTACACACTTGCAATTCCACACTGTAGTTTTAACAGTATTATCATGTCACCTGTTACTACAGGGAAATATAACAAGAAACCCTAAGTATACTCAGCACTGCTATTTTTTCATCTTAAATGCATTCTAATGCAAATGCAGGAAATTCTCAGAGAGCGCCTTTAGGAAGCAAAGCGTAGAAAGTTGGCAGTAAGTCATAATGAAGTTTAAAGACCTTCCCCATTCCCCCTAACAATTCATCTGTATGTGCTGATACTAACATGAAGTTTAATTAATTGCCTGACATTTCTTTGTGTTTCTGTGAGCCAAAATCTGAAGTCTGAATCTGTTAGTTTACTCTATCATAAGCTTATAACGGAAGCTGAATTTTCAAACAAAGTAGATGACAACAGATCTACTGAAATCGGAACAACACATTTAAATTTCTCTAAATGCAATAAAAATGGCACTGTCTTGAGTATCTTACTTTCCACTGTTACATTAAATTAAATACCGAGAAAAATGCTGTGTAATCCCAAGTGTCCAAACAAAGTATCTCTATGATGTAAAAGAAAAAAATAGGAAATTTCAGCATAATACTTCAAAATTAATTGGTCTAGGGACCAGATTTAGGCAATGGACCATTGCCTGTTTTGTTGTTCAGCAACTTTGTATTGCTTCCTATAGTTTCGAAGCCTATGATAGAAAACGTTTGGTAGTAACTTTTGTAGGTTTTATTAAATGAAAAGTAATAGGGATCTGATACTCCTGAAATAATCCCTTTATGATGCCTAAGCATGTTCATAGCTGAGAAACATTTGAAACTAAGTAGGAGTCTTGTTTTGCTCAAGCAAACACAGCAAGCTTTTATATACTAAAAAAAAAAAAATAAAAAAAATGGAATGTGAGAGATATAAAGAACAGATTAAAGTTTATTTCTTTTCATGGTTTCTGTATGATTTTTGTCACTTATAAAGTATTTAACTTACAATGGAAACTGACGAACACTTTAACGAGGAAGTACAGGCAGCAGTCACAATAGTTTAGTCTGTGAAGTGGGGAAGTCAAGGGTCAGAAATGTCAGATTGGCTTTTAGACAAATGAAAGAGACCTCTGGAGACTTAAACAGAATTATATAGACAAGGCAGCAATTTTTTAGCACTTTTTAGTTTGGTTATGCTAGTCTGTAATCAGGAAGAAGTTATAAAAGCAATACTTCTCTGACAAACTACTAACACCTCTAATCCAAATACTGTTTAGCAGATATTCAAGTACTTTGACCACTAGGAATCCAGACGAGTCTGGATGTCTCGCACACTAAGCTCACAAGGAGAAACAATTACGCGCTTTTCCCAAATTTTGACTATATACTATCGACAAAACAGCGTGGTTTACGTCGAACGATTTTCTTCCGTGCTTTCTGAAAACGCTAAAAATACAGCAGACACCGGCACCTCCTTAGTCTATTGCCACAGCCGAGGAGACACCTGTTAACTTTTTTTTCCCCTTTCGGAGGCGAGGAGGCAGGATTGTCGGCCGCGAACGGCATCTGCTGCTTTGCAGACACCCCCTCTCCGCAGTCCTTCGCATCCACCTTGCACCCCCGGTGTCTCCCGCCGCCCCGGCGGCTCTGTCCTTCCCTGCCCGCCCCGAGGTCCCGCCGCCGCCGCCGCCGCCGCGGGGTCGCGGCTCCCGAGCCCCGGCGGCCGCCGTCCCACAGCCGCCGGCTGCGCACGTGCGTAGCGGCGCGAGCGCGCGGCGGTGCCCCCGAACGCCGTCCGCGTGCCCCTGCCCGGGCTCGAGGGTGGCCCGCGCCGCCGCGCGCGAAGTCCCGCCGGCCCGGTTGCCTCCCGCGGGAAGGAACCCCCCCGGCCCCCGGTGCGCGCGCGGCGCCCCGCAGCCCAACCTCCCGGTCTTTTGCTAACTTATTCTCTCTCCCCGGCTCTGCCCTGCGGTTCGTGCGCGCTCTTAGACATCCCCCCCCCCTCCCCCCTCTTCCCCCTCCCCCCTCTTCCCCCTCCCCTACAAAAACTTTTGGAGTTGTCGCGGAAACGTTGCTCCTGAATAAATGCTCCCGACGTGCGGGGCTTGCTCCTTTCCCCAAGGAACCCCTCCGCATTTTCCCAGGGAGCAGGATCAGGCCCGGGCAGCTGTACTTCCAAGGCAGCAGCAGAGCAGCCACAAAGTTACCTTGGAAATGGAAAGCTTTTAGTGAAAGAGTGATTTCTCCTGTAAGAGCTATCAGCGCTCGGTTTCTCTCGGTGTCCTGCAAGGAACAATTAAGGTAGCGGTTTCTTTTCCCCGTTCCTTTATTTAATAATTAATTTCATAATCCTCAATAAAACAGCGTGAAGTGCTACACCCTATACCAACAAAGCGAGTCATCACTCTCAGTTCACGTTTCCAGCATTACGCCTTTTTAGCCCGCCACTAGCCGGTGCCCACTCTCTGGACGTGCGGGCACATTCTCGGAGGTGCCTGGGGGGTGCGTGGCGTTTCCCCGGGCCCAGTCCGTCCGGGCTGGCGCCAGACACCTCTGGTACGGCCCTGGGGGTCGCAGGGAGCGCGCACCCCCCGGCCCGCGGCTCCCATCCCATCCTGTCCTCCGCCGTGGGAAGCCCACGGGGGACACGCTGCCTGCGCCCGTTGTGTATCCGCCGCCCTTCTGCGCCCGCGGAGTTTCAGAGAGAGTCCCTGCCTCCCTCTGCTCCTCTTCCCTGCTGGAGCCCAGACTCCAGAGGAAGAAAGTGTGCGAAACTGCAACTGAGTGGCGTTGTTGCGCCGGCAGCGGAGGCTGTGTCCCCTGCACGCAGAGCGGGAGCGGAGCTGGGAAAGCAGCTGGAAAATGCCCAGAAATACTTTCACAGTGGTCAAGCCTGGAGATCCCTGACACCCCTCCTTCTATCCCCCGCCCCCGCCCCGCTAGCCCCATGGCCTGGCACCCCGCGTAGCCCGGCCCGCGGGCGCGGGCGTGTGTGTGTGCGGGAGTGCGTGTGCGAGTGCGTGCGTGTTTGTGTGTGTGTGTGTGTGTCTGTGTGTGTGTGTGTGTCTGTGCGTGCCGCACCTGCCGGGCGATGCCAGCGGCCGGGCTGCCCGCCGGGGCTACGCCGCGGCTCGCGCTTCCCGCCGCCGCCGCCGGCCGCCGCCGCTGCCTGCGCTGGGCATGTCTCTGGGGCCGGCGGGGCCCCGGCTCCCTCCGCTCCGCGGCTTATGGACGGCGGCAGCGGCAGCAGCAGCGCTAGCAAGCAAGCGAGCAAGCAACCTGCACCAGGACTGCGCGGAGGAGTGGGAGCCCGCGATGCTTTGGCCTCAGTACTTTTCCTTAGCCTGTCTGGCTAACCGGGGCCATTGCTGCCGCCGCTGCTGCTGCTAGACACACAACACACACCAACATCAGGAGGGGGAAAAGTAAGGGAGAGAGGAGAAAAAAAAAAAAAAATCCCAGGAAGATGGCGCCCACCAAGCCAAGCTTTCAGCAGGATCCTTCCAGGCGAGAACGGTAACACTTTCTCTTTATTGAACCTGCAGCAGCAGCAGCAGCAGCAGCAGCCGCAGCAGCGCCGGGCCGGGCCGAGCCGGCGCCGCCGGGGGCCGGGGCTGGCTGCCATGCCGGGGTGGGGGGACCTGCCGCCGGCACCCGCTGCTCGCACAGCCGGGCACCGTGAGTTCCTCCTAGTGCGCACCGCCAGCCGCACGCACACACACAGGCACACACACAGGCACACACACGCAGGCACACACACACTCTCAGAACAAGCCGCGCAGCAGCGGCCCCGCTCCGGTGGCCGCACCGCGGCGGCTGCCGGAGCCGGTGCTTGGCGGGGCGCGTTGTGAAGCGGACGTGTCTGTGTGTCTGTGTATGTGTGTGTCTGTGTACGCGGGGGCGGGAAGCCCCCCCGGGCGGCCCCCGCCGCTCGGCGGCCCCGGGGCGCCGCGCCAGGCCCGGCGTTCCGGGCGGAGGGGCCGGCCCCGCCGGTGCGGTTCCC